>NC_079165.1:89381968-89481968 GCF_947568905.1 Ostrea edulis | reverse complement strand
GTTCTTTTGCACTACTAACTCACAGGGACGAATGTTTGGAGAGCATGGTGCAAAAGATGAATTTCCCAATCTAAAGAGATCAAGCCTGGAGTAATGAAATACTCTGTACTCAACCACATAATCCGTGCTCCAAATACTCATACTCAATATTCCACTCTAAATGTATAACTTTTGAGTATGAGTATGGCTTTATTTATAACCTCCAGGCCAAAACTGTAATGACAGCCCAGGCCAAAACTGTAATGACAGCCCAGGCCAAAACTGTAATGACAGCCCAGGTAAAAACTGTTCTCCAACATTTCTCCACATCATGTTACTGACCTAAACTTAATTGTAGAGTGACCCTTTGACCTTGTGAATGTCTTTTGTGCCCCTCTCTCTTGGGTGCCTGACTTTTGGGTTGTTATTGAACAGGACAGTCCACCCTCTAATTGTCTTGGTGACAGCGGTCTATTGTGCTCTATTGTGTGGTGTTGTACAGTTTACAAGCTTCAACTGGCAAGTCAATGCTCAGCCACTTTGTATAATGAAATTTTTTCCGGATTTAAAAAAAATGTCAGAATTAAGAAGTTAATAAATAGAAAGGGAACTAAGTTATAAAAAAAATGATAAAAATACAGCATTATCAGCCTTTTGAACTTGGTAAATTCAATTCTTTATCTTTTGAAAGATAGTTGCCAGAAATGTTAGCTCAGAGCATTGCCCAAACTAAATGAAACATTCTTTTTTAATTACAACCTGTTAAACTTTGGCAGCAAAAATACACAGTTATATAGGACAATAATTATGTGTGCTTTCTTGCTAGATAATCCAGTTTTTCTTGTTATCAGTATAATAAAGAAGTATGTGTATGTAGCAAAGAAAACATGGGATTTTTTTCTTCTCGAATGAAAGAAAAATAAGTAGGTATAGCATTCTTTTCATGGGAAGTTGAATAAAGTTTGCTCTTTTTTAAAAAAAAAAGTGTAGAGTTTAAAATTTGAAATTCTGCACCTCTCCGAATTATTTTACCTCCGATAACTCTAGGAAATTCATACACAAAGGGGTAGGCTGCCCAGTGGCCAGCATTGTTATTGATCAGCCAATTGAATACTTAATTCGTACAGGACTTTTTGTATTCTGATTTTCAGATCACCTAAATTTATTAAGAGTCGGGAAGTGAAAAAAAAAGTTGAGCTAACAAATCTAAATATGTGTAAAATAGTTATGAATAGATTATGAAGACTTGAGTCATTTGCCAACAATTCAAATCAAAAAAGCATATGAAATGAATAAATACAAGGGTTTTTATTTGATGGATTGATGTGTATACAGACTTTGTTGACAAAGCACACAGCATTGTTGAACGTTCCTTAATCTGTGTGCTTACGGCCTCAGCACGTGTCAGTGACAAAGAAGTAGACCAGCCAATTTCAACAGGGTAGAATAACGTCATTGTCGTGTCCTGTTAGGGTATTTTGATGTAAGACAGGGCTTTATCATCCGAGATGGGGTAGTGTTAACAGGGTTTAATTGTCCTGCTTCTGAATTGAAGACTTCATTATTCTTTAATTACCAAGACCTATGAAAAGGATTTCATTGAAATCTTTCTGATAGTCTAAAATCTATATTAACTGAAGAGAATGGCATTTTGCTCCAAAAACATTTCTGTATTCACCATTACATGAAAGAACCTCAAGAACTCCAAATTATGGATTTTTACCTTCACAATTGGATAATGGAGTTTATTAAATTTTAGAAAGGTTTGACAGTATTTCAAACTGTTTGTACAATATAGAGCAAATCTTGTTTAAGTTTGTAGATGGTCTTTCCATTTCTAACTCATAGGATGGAAGGAAATTGAAATTCTTTGGATGTCATGAAGAGATCATCTGATGCTGACTAGGGTTACATCAGCTCTATATATTACAACAGTAAAAATCTGACTAAAAACAAAGTTAATCCTCAGAATACTCTGTAGGAGAAACTCGGCTCCAGTATCATCTTAATGCAGGAATGAAACAGTTTCGAAATGTGTAAAAGATGCCAGTAGAGGGTGCATTCATTATCTTTTGGCATCAAATGACTGTCTGAATTCATTGGAAGAAAGTAAAATGATATTGTAAACTATTTTTGGGATAGATTGATACTACAGATGTCTAATTATGTAATTTGATGTCATGAGGATGGAACAGTGGATGCTAGTGTTGTATGGGTGGGAGGGGAGTAAACAGCTTTATTTGGAAACCTTAATTCTCTATCATATTGGTCAATGACCTTTGACTCCAAATACCCCTTTAAGATCAAGGCAAATCCTTTGAAATTTGATCTAACTCAACTTCCAAACCAATTGATGTACCCAATACCTATTTTTATTCAGGGTAGATATACTTTATACTCCAGAAGAATGTGTTTTGTAGTCTTTAAAAAAGCTTTGAAATGTGTCGGTAGAGAAAGGGTTAAATTATGCTTCAACAATGGAATGGAATTTTAAGAGAAAACAAAGGAGTATTTTTTTAATATTTCATTAATAAATTCCATGTAATTTTTTAGACAAACAGACAGACACACTCTAAAAATAAAAAATAAATAACCTATAGTCAGGGATGTTCATTATCATACTGGCACAATAGATCTGTTTAAGACTATTTACGTCATATAAACCTTCCAGTTATTTAAAGAAACTGAAGAGCGCTGTCAAGTTGAACATGATATATATAAATTGACTTGTAAGAGAGGCCATCCGATTGAAGATAAAAAAATTACACATCTAATGTGACATTCAGTGGACACAATGCATTGAAGTAAAATGACAGGAACTGAGCACTGTGTTGGGCTCCCTTGTCTGCACCCTGTTCAGTAATAGGCTGTTTATGTGATGTTTATGAAAACATAACTCCATAAGCCTGCTCTTGCTTCAGTCAAATGTAATTTGTTTGTGATGTGTCTAGCAGCTGTGTGTTACAGCAGTTGATATCTCAGCATGCAGGGGATCTGCCATGCTTCAAGGGTCAGAGGTCGCTGACATTGGAAAGCTCTTCAGTGTTGGAGACTAGATTAGTAGTAGTAGTTGTATATGCAAAGAAACATGTGTTTTTAATTTAATGGCCACTTTAAAAAATTCTGCTTTTATCCTTTGATGATATTTTGTTTTCTGGAGTTTTTATCTGTTACTCTGGAAACGTGTTCTAGTACTTGTCTTGTTTTTCTTTGAAGAGCCAAATTTTCATGAGCAAACCTTGAATTCAAACATTTTTAATTTTTGTATGTTCTAGTATCAGAAAAAAAAAAACCAACACTGTCTCTTTCTACGTAATTGACTGGTTGATATCAGTGGGTATTTTCTGGCATTGGGTTTGGATTGTAAGAATTGCAGATGTGCATTGGTAAACAGCAGTAGGCATGAGACGCGTGATGGTGCAGGATTGACTCATCCATGCGGTTCATTTTTGTTGTGATGTGTAAGGTATGCCGATAATAGCTCAACAATAAACATCGTACAGAATCACGATTTCCTAAGAATTCTGGGTATGCATATAGATCATTTCACCACAATTGTTTTGGCACCTTGATGAAAAAGGCCATAAACAAATGCACAACAACAGTCAATACACTTGTTTTAATTTACTGTGCGATCCACATTTTATATTTATCTTGCATAGCATGTCAGACTTTTTTATATTGGTAATGGGTGACTAAGAGACAGTAGCAGATTCTATGGTGGTACTTGACAGATAAGTTTTTATTTTTTGCTCGGTTAATGAATGGGGTGTGGTAGTTATTTCTTACATAACAAAAGATTTTTTCCCATCAATGAATGGATGGAAACATTGTCCCCCCAGCAACAGTCTGCTTGGGGTAATGTGCAAGTCGACCTAGATATGTAAGGAAAGATAACTCTGTCTTCAGTCTGTGATCTGTTTGTCATCACAGTCATCTATCATAATGCTTTATATATCAGCAGTGTGAGGCTAGCTATCATTTCCCTCATCTTGTTAACAAGAAAAACCATTTATCACAAATTAATATGACGCTGGATTCTCAAAGTTCATGCATGTCTACTGAAAATTATAGTCATTGTTAAGTAAAAAGTGTATAGGCTTTTTTTTGTTGCAAGATAATTCCCTGATATATGTTTGATATAACCAAGAACACTGTGTTTAAGTTCACTTATATAATGTCACCAAGTGCATACATGTAGTATGCTTGGTTGTGGCTCCACCAGGGGGTGCATGTCTTGGAAGTTAAATGTCTGTCCTAAATGGCCCGGTATTGTTTATGAAGCCCAGAAAGTTGTTAGAAAGTGCTTAAAATGCTACTGATTTTGACAGAGCAGAAAACATAAATCTTGCTGCACATATGTAGAAAGCATCACAAATGTTTAAAAAGTCGCAGAGTCTGGATGAAGCCTGCTTATTGGCTGACACAAGCCAGATGCCATGACGACAGAAGGAAACTGTAGGTTTGTTAGAGGGGTCCAGCAAGTTGTGACTTTTCCCATGGTGATCACTTTCAGTTACTGTTTTGTGTTGATGTTGTGCGGATGCTGATTTTCGCGATAATTTTTTTTGTATACACAGTGTCACTTCCATATGGTAGATTGGGAGTGATGAGGCGGGAGAATTTTATCACCTCATCACATGCTTCTTGTATTGTTTGAGGTCAGCATCACCTGACATTGGTCAGAATTTTGGCCATCTCTGGCACCACCCCCTGGTCAGTGGCTATTTCCTACATAAAACAGACCTGTTGTGGACATCTGTTAAAACCATTTTCTGTGCTGCATTAATTGTCAGTGTTCAATGTTGCAACTTTGAAAGCAAGATCGAAATGATTTGTAATTCAGTGTTCAAGCAGTTGTGATAGTTATATATTTTCTTGCTTTTTAAGATAATACATGTATTAGAAAAAAATAAAGATGTACATGTACTCTTGAAATAAATATGCCTGTATATAGGAATTCAGTGTCACATATACATATAAATGTAGAACTTGTGTCTGCCTAACCTAAAATCTTGATGAAATCACTAAAATGTAGCCTCAATTCCAAGGACATTAAATTTATAGGTACAATTTAATTTACAGGTACAATATGGGTCTAACAGAAACCAAAAGAAGCCTGGAACTGGCCGACAGAGTGAATGCCACCTCCTTCTGCAGGTGAGACCAAAGAGGGATAACTCCAGTGTACAATTCTCTTTATAGTGTATTTTCTCAGGTTTTTTGTAATGAAAAGATTCTATTTTTTTTCCCCAGGAGAAGGTTACCTGTGTTGATGGTGAAAAGCCACATGGCACAAACTCTAAAGGCAGCCACAACATTTATTGAACAGGGTCGTATCCTTTAATTAATACAGTGTGTGATCAAAAGTGTGGGATCCAGAATGTAAATTTTTGTTTAGATATGATTTGTTTTAGATTCAGTGTAGCACATGCAGCTTCCAGTCTGGTTATTTATATCCTTAATGCTCTGTAGACATTAGAGTTGGTCCAGAAGTTGTCAAGGATCCAGCATTTTTAGTTACAAGGTGAGAAATCTGGCTCGACTAGGGTATAGAGTTAAGTGGTTTACTGAAGAAGCACTATAGAGAATGGTCTTTGTAAAATGTACCCCATGAGGCCTAGAATTCCAAGTATTTCTAACATTTCTCGGACACCTTTAAGTTTCTTTTTTTTTTTTTGGTAGGAACATGGAGGACTTTGTTACATGGACAGACACGTCAGCCATTAGGAAACATGTTCTGGACTACAACGAAATGGTATGTATGGCAAAAGGACTATATTATATAGACAAGATTTAAAAGGAAAGGTTCACAAAAATCAGCATTTTATTAAAATCTTAGTCAAATTGAGAAATTGAGTCACTCCAAATAACCTGAAATTTGAGAGACTGTATTGTAAATGCTCTCTTTTATGTAGACTTGCACAGGTCTCTGTGTTCTGTTGTTTTAAGAAATGTTTATTGACCGTTCTCTGTTATACTTTGATTATTTTATAAAATAGATTATCACATAAATAGGTAGAAAATGAAGCTGATACATAGAATAAAAGAATTAGCATAACGACATGAGCAAGTCTTTTATGAAATAAGAGCCGATTTAGACTTTCTGTAAAGGTTTATAATTTTGAGTTTTATTGAGGCCCAAGATGGCTATTATTGTACAATGTTGTAGTGAGCTTACTGTACTGGTAAATCACAACTTACAAATAACATAGATATACTTCCTGATCTTAACACCCTCAAATTAATTATAGTTGCTGTGTTACAGTCTCTAACATTAATACTTTATTGAGATAAATATCAATGGTTTAGCTGGATTTATGTGTAATTTACAAAAGCCGATTAGGATCACTTAAAAAAAACAAAAAAATATTTCTAAAGGCGTAATAATGGGAATCAAAGGTATTATAACGCAAAGCAATGGCATAACGCAAAAATAAAGGCGTACATGTAATAACGCAAAAATAAAGGCATAATAACGCAAATCAAAGGCATACTGACGCAAATCAAAGGCATATTATAACGCAAAGCAAAGGCGTAATAACGCAAAAATAAAGGTGTAGTGCATAACAGACGTTATAACGCTAAAAAAAAAAAGGACGTATTAATACGAATGGAAGGCGTAATAATGAGAGAAAAGGCGTAATAACGTGAATGAAATGCGTAATAACGCGAAACAAAGGCGTAATAACGTGAATGAAATGCGTAATAACGCGAAACAAAGGCGTAATAACGCGAAACAAAGGCGGATTCAGAAAGTTATAACACGAGAGGAAGGCATACCAATGCGAATGAAAGGTATATAAACAATGTACGTTGAATGTTCGATACAAACAATTGATAAAGCTATAATTCGAGTTGGTATATAGCAACAAAGAAATTTTAGCGATATTAGCGCATTCAGATGGAATTATCATTCACATTTCTACATTGAAAAGGTGGTACCCTTACAGCCCATACTGAGGGTGGAAAACGATAGTCCTAGGGATCTCCTATCTTGCTTGCATACTCCTTTTGTGGACTCCAACGATTAAGTTCTTATTAACCTTCATTATGACCTACCGGTTGCGGTAGCTCAGTAACCGGGACCGCAGTAAAATGACTGAAATCACAGGAGCTAAGCCCGTTTTGGGCCCGAACTCAGTGATACCATAAATGGTATCACAGAGTTTGGGCCCAAAACGGGCTTAGCCCCTGTGGCTGAAATATTGCCCAAAACGGCGTAAAACCATAATCAATCAATGACCGCGTCAAACCCAAGACGTTAAGGAGGTATGCTACACCAGAGTTTGATGTAGATGAAAAGTGGAGGATCTTTACAACATTTTGAAATTGAAAATTTTAAAATTTACTTCATAACCCCTGCTGGACTCAAACCTGCGACCTACAATTCACAAATCGGTATGCTAACCTATTGAGCTACTCGTCTAGGTATTGAAATTAAAAAGGAAAAGTCAAATATTATTGATATTGATTTTTTTTTCCTTCATGTTTTTAAAGGAAGTCAGCCATTATGACGATGTAAAATACCTCATTAAAATAGGTAGTGATTGCTCCTTCGCCAAACGCTCGACATTTAGAACTCCTAGTTATATGATATATGGAGAATCTGGGCGTTTCCAGATGTATACCAAGGTTTATTCAAGAATGATTACATACTGGGCAAAATTGTTACACTCAAAAAATAAAATTGTTAATATTGTTTATAGATATTTTTGTACCCAATATGAAAAAGTTGGATATAAAAACCTTTGGGTTGACTGTGTTCAAAAATTTTAAACTTGTGTGGACTCTTAAATACACTGTATTTGGAATGAGCAAGGTTATTGCGTAAATGTTAAATGGTTATCTACAACAGTTAACCTGATTTTGAAAGATCAATTTATTCAGAAGTGGTCTTCTGATATTGACGACTCTTCTAAGGGCCAGGTTTATAAACTTTTCAAACATATGTACTTACTCTGCCTGTAAAATTAAGAAAACTATTTATGAAATTTCGCACTTCAAATCACCGATTACCCATAGAGACAGGAAGATGGCATGGTATTCCCCTGAATGAAAGACTATGTACATTTTGTAATAAAGGAGAAATAGGAGATGAATTCCATTTCATTTTACATTGTCCAACTTTTTCACAATTAAGGAAAAAATACATAGACAATTTTTTTTTTTATGAAAGACCAAATGTTCTGAAGTTTTCTAATCTATTGTCAACTCAAGATATGAAAATATTAAGAAATCTCTGTGTTTTTATTTCTCATATTTTTGAGATTGTTGTTCTTCGTAATTGTTCTTCTGCTACCCCTTAAACGCATTACTATTATGTTTATTTATACATACATTGTTTTTCATGTTTCCCTCTGGTAACTAAGAAAGCTGTATTATTCCATATATGAACCTCTGACGATTTTTCTTGCATGTACATTGCATTATATTTATTGTACCTTATGTACCGTTTAACATGGTTTGAGCGAAATAAATTGAATTGAATTGAGAAGTGAGAATCACGTGTCTCTCGGATATTTTTTGTCGCGGTAGGCGTTTGCACGATAAAGAACACTCACTGCAACAGCGTTGAACGCTCATCTTCGCCAGCCAAAGGTGACGCTCCACGGTGTGAAAAGAGAAACACCGTGGAGCGTCACCCTTGGCTAGCGAAGATATGAGGGCTAAGCATAGGTCTAAATTTGTGGTGCTTCGCCTACAGCTGGTGACGTCTCAGTATGGGTGATAAATTCTCGACGGGACGTAAATCAGTCAATCAACACAACCAATCATTATGAATTACATGATGTAAAATTGAGTACTTTCAGTTAAGCTCAATTACCATTAAAAGTCTATGTGACCCCTTTTAGGAGTTTTATATGTTTTGACTTCGTTGTTCTCCATCCCTTTATCAGTTTTGTTTCATTCAATCACCCCATATTCAATCATTGAAAAGATCTGAAATGTTGCTTCACCCTCGGGAGGCCCCAAGTGGTACCCCTACACCCCACACGGATGCTTTAGTTTTGCGTTATAACGCTATTGATTCGCATTATTACGCCTTTAGAAATATGTTTTGTTTTTAAGTGGTCATAGTCGGCTTTCGTAGTGATTTGTTGTTTATATACATGTATATCTGTATTTTCTTTTACAGAGAGACGATTTTGATCTGATGAGTTAATGCCGGTACGATTTGTTCCTAATTGTATAATTATTTGTAAATAAATCTCATTTGTTACACTATTCTTCCTGTTCTATCTGTACAATACTACAGGAGAACTGTAATTTGTGCGAGTATAATTAATCTTTTTCTTAAACTCGAGTTAAATTTTTTTTTAATTTTCAAGAGACACTCAGTAAGCCTCGTGTCTCTCGAAACTTTAAATAATTGAGGTACGAGAGTTTGAGAAACCAGACAGTTACTAACAAGCGCATGATATGGGGCAGGTCTGTTTCTCCCATTGTACATTTTGTAAGGTTTGGGGTTTTTGTTTTGTAAATGTCTTTCAATCAGCTGATGTTAACTCTATTGAAATATACTTTTACATACACTAGACACAAGTGCTTTCGATTATCTGTCGATTGATTGATTGCATGTATATAGTTTAACGTCCCGCTCGAGAATCTTTCACTCGCATGGAGACGTCACCATTGCCGGTAAAGGGCTGCAAAATTTAGGCCTATGCTCGGCTCTTACGGCATGTTAGCAGGGAGAGATCTTTATCGTGCATCATCTGCTGTCACACGGGTTCTCGGTTTTTGCGGTCTCATCAGAAGGACCGCCCGTCGCCTTTTACGACAAGCAAGAGGGTACATAGGACCTATTTTAACCCTGATCTACACGGAATGATATGTCGAAATGAAATATACAGACACAAGTGTACTGAGAAAAGTTCGTCGAAAAAGCCAATCAGAATCGTCCCAGGTGTTTTATAAAATTAATGACAGTAAAACTGTGCCAGAGTGGTGTAACAAAGTCGATAATGAATAGGATAGGATGATGAGGGCCCAAGTGGGCATGACATTGAACATGCATGATACGAAACAAGATTGAGTTAAGCAGTGGACATACTCATAAAGAGGTGATACATACAGACTTGAAGTACTGTAATGGACACACCACATACGAGGGCTGTTCGATATGTAATGTGTATTGTACCACAGCGCAATAACGCTTTGCACGATTTCGTGAATGATGATACTCTTGAATAGCTCTATTCAATACCTTTCCAACGGTATAAACACGAGCCTTCAGCTTCACATAGTTTTAAACTTATAGTCATTTCAATAGAGCCAGTCGTTGACCATTGTTGTAAAAATGGTTGGGAAACGGGTTGAGAATATTGGAAGAAATTAGGGCTTATATAAAAGATCGCACAAAACTCGGTCATTTGGTAATGCAGATTTTTACTGAATTGGGGGAAGTTTATGGGTTTGATAAGGTATCTTATGAGACAGTCGTAGGTGGAGAAAGAAATTTCTGACTGGCACAGAGGTCGACAAAGATGCAGCAAAATCTGGCCGACCTGTGACTGTAACAGGCAGGGCAAATGTCTCAAAAGTCAGGAAATTAATTGAAAGTGATGACAGATACATGATTCGTGATATTACCAAAGCTTATGGCATATGGCGGGTGCATTTCATTTTGAAAGTACGAAATATTTCTGCCGGATGGATACCGCATATATTGACAGATAACCAAAAACGGGTACGAGTACAAACCGCGAAGCAATTGCTCAAAATGTTTCCCAAATTCAATTAAAGACAATTTGCAAACATTGTTACTGGTGACGAAACATGGGTTCACTATTTCGAACCAATAAGAAAAATTGGAAACAAAATATGGCTAACTAAACACGGTAGAAGGCCTGTAGTTGCCAAAAGAACCATAAGCACAAAGAAGGTTCTTTATTACATATTCTTCTCATGTGTTGGTATAGCCGTACGAATTCCCGTGCCGAAGGGCAAAGGTGTTACAGGTCGGTATTACCGAGATATTATACTAAAAAAGCCCAAGAAATATTATCATAAATGACGCCCTGTGTAAGAATTTAGGCATGTTCGTCTACTTCAAGATAATGCTCCATCACAAACATCTGAGCTTGTGAAGCAATTTTTGAAGTCGGAGAAGGTTACCGTCTTGCCACACCCACCATACCCTCCAGATCTAGCCCAATGCGACTTTTTCCTTTTTCTAAAACTTAAAAAAATCTTATCTGGTCGTCGTTACAACTCCCGACAAGCCCTTGGCTCAGCCATCAGTCAGTGCCTCAGAGGCGTACCGTGACGCATTTCAGAAATGGATTCAGAAATTGAAATTATGTATTTCAAACCGCGGAGAATACTTTTAAGGAATGTAATGTTCATTTCACTATTGTACAATACACATTACATATCGAACAGTCCTCGTATATAACATAATATCTTGTGTTTTTATATGCCCGTCTTTAGACGGGACGTTTTATGGTACAGCGATATACGTCCGTCCGTCCGGGGTTTTCTGTTTCTAATTTCATTTCTCTGTCACATATCAAGCTGAAACTAGCTATGTAGCTTCTTTGTGGATCACTCTAGATCATGTTGCAATTTTGATCCATTTTGACCTGTTTTGAAGGAGGTTGCCCCTTTATTTGAAAATTATTGTTTTATGAAGGGTACATAGTTTGTCCGGTGAACTCCTCCCACAATTTTCAAGTGAGAACCATTTTGTTTTATAAAGTGTTTGTATGGATATTGAAGATGTGCACGTGGCAAGGATTTTGATTTTCTTCAATTTAAAAAAAAAAATTACAGGTTGTTGAACATCGTCAATTTTGAGGAATTATTACATAGAGAGTACATGGCTTGCCTGTTTTTCCTTCCACAGTCTTATTATTTTACAGAGTATTTTTATGTGTATGGAAGATGTGCATGTGGCAAGGATTTTTATTTTCTTGAACTTTTAAGATTATTACAGGTTGTTGAACTTAGTCAGTTTTAAGGAAATATTGTATAGATAGTACATGATGTTTTCGGTGAACTCCTTCCACAGATTTCAAGTCAGGACCTTCTTATTTTACAGAGTATTTGTATAGGTATGGAAGCTGTGCATGTGGGAAGGGTTTTGATTTTCGTCAAATTTGAAGAAAATTACAGGTTGTTAAACTTAGTCAGTTTTGAGGAAATATTGTATAGATAGTACATGATGTTTTCGGTGAACTCCTCCCACAGATTTCAAGTCAGGACCTTCTTATTTTACAGAGTATTTGTATAGGTATGGAAGGTGTGCATGTGGTAAGGATTTTGATTTTCGTCAAATTTGAAGAAAATTACAGGTTGTTGAACTTAGTTCATTTTGAGGAAATATTATATTAAATAAAGGACATGATTTGTCCTTTTAAGTCCTCTCACAGTTTAGAAGCTAGGGTATTTATAAATTACTTGAAGATGTACATAATGCAAGGATTTTGATTCTCAACAATTTTTAACTTTCTTTGACATTTTGAATATTTACAGGTTGTTGAACTTGGTCAAATTTGGAGAAATATTTTACACACAGAACTCCTGGTTTGTCTATCTACCTCCTGTCACAGTTTTAAAATAAGACCCTTTATTCATATTATGCAAAGAAAGTACTAGTGTGTCACAGCCTGATAATGGCTGATACTACCTGAAGCAAATTTCTACAAATCATGGCTTAAAGGAAAAACACCATATGTAAAGCGGTACTCTTGTTAAATTATGATATGTTGCAGATAATGGCATGAGAAGGCGCTGTTTGACAATTAATTCAGACGTGAAATATCCATTTGTACCGATAATGAGAGGAAACATTATGATATTACAAAACGTTTGTGTAACTATTTAGATAGATGCTTTATGCAGAGAAAACAAATTCATGGACTCTAAAGAACCGTATGAACATGTCTTACATGCTATAGTCATTGTGTCATAATTATTCTCTCCTCTTCTTTTCTTTTTGCTATCTGCCATTGTTTTGTTATTTTGACTGTATACCAACATGGTGATGCCAATAAATGAATTGAATAGGGACAACATTTTATACCACTTCAGGAACAAATGTAGCTATTACAATAAATCTAAGGGATATATCTTTGATGGAAATATTGATATTTTGTATGTTATTGTGGATTTTATATGTGACGTACGCAGATGGATAGTCTATGACACCACCCAAATGCTAATGAATTCATCAGTGATATCACACATGCTGCATACAATACACAAGATGAATATAGATTGAACATATCAATCACAAGTAACTTAGCTATTGAACCACATACAATAGCTGAGGCGTATTTTACCACATGTTTTAACCACTTGTTCAAAGAGAATAGTCACATACCTGTATTGTTCAAAATGTAATATACTTTTGCTTGTGAACAAGTGATAAAGTATGAAAAAGCAAGCTATAGGAATAAAATGATTTATGAACAATCCATTAAACCACAGATATGGCCGATCTTCCTACAAATAGCCAATTTAGCAAAAAGCAATTTATGGAAGCGAACATCCAAATGATTTCAGTATCTTCCGCTGACTGGCCCCGTATCGCTTCTTTGTGCGTGAGAGCTCAGTTTGAAACTAATAAGGCAATCACTATTATCGCGTTCAGCGACAAGCATCCTAATCTAGTAGCGACTACACTTCACGATAGGCCTTACTGAAATTGAGAAAAGATGGATGTGGTGAAAGTATGGATGTTCGTCTTATTCAGTGTCTGGCAAGTAAATTTTTGTTTTGTTTAAAAGCAGAAATATAAATCACTTTTTAATGAATTTAGTATAATATTGTTGAAAAATATCCGTTCATTAACATACCACATTATGAATGAAGCATCACATCTGTAAGACGGGCAATGGCTCTGTTATCTATAAAACATTTGATAAGCATTATCAAGACCTGACAGAAATTGAATATTCCGTGCATTTGTAATTCATTATCTCTAATTTTGGTTAGTATCTAAATAAATAATTCGTTACTTTGATTTGCTGATCTATGATATCGAATTGTTAAACCTCATCATCTCGGGTTGGTAATTGGATGCTTATAGAGGTAAGCGATTATCTCGGGTTTCTAATTGGAATCAATGATTTACTGTTTTAGATTAGTACCTGTAATTCGTTATCTTGAATTGGTAATTATCCGCGATTCGTCACTGACGATAAAGAAACGTGCAACCTGACGGACGAACTGTCAATTTGCCAATTCAAATTGACGGATTTAAATCTTTCAGTTTTTATCCAATGGTTTCCTTAGAACTTGGCGAAGAGAGACAGTGTTTGATCAATATTTACAGGTCGTTCGGATAGACTGGTAAAATTTAAGCACTTTTATGAATTTAGAACAAGTTCCAGTATTATGATACTGTGTGGGTCTATGACACTATATTTTAACCACCCCCGGTTAAAACAATATTTATTCAATAAATTGATTGGATTGAGCGCACACTCTCGCTAATAATCGAACAGGACATGCACGAAATTGCATTATACATGTATTTAATATGCTTTGCATACACTCAAGCCATGCATTTTTAACGTTTTCATTAGCCGTATGTTTAAACAGCATTTTTACTTTGGGGTCTCTAGAATAGTTTTGCCTAGAACATGTAAGAAATCATCCTAGCTGATATACATAGGGATACGGCCCACTTCACCATAGATCATGAATGCTTTTTAGATAAAATAAGTGTATACGTTCTATATACATTCAGATTTTCATATTCCCATATTTCACATGCGTATAATTCTATCAAACGGGCTGAGTTGATATCTTTGTCCAATAATATCATACATGTACATAGATTTTTTGGCTTGTTCATATATAACTGTTAGTTTGTTGGGTGGGGTTTTTTTCTGTGCAAAAGGACCCCGATCTAGAAACTATGCCAAAACATTTCAAATCTTATGTCACCTTTATGATAAAACTGTCATCGAACACCGACATTCAGTTCCCACCAGTTGTCGTAAACATAAGATTTTATTCAGGTTATTTTGGTTTATTACGTCTGCTGTACGTTTGACAGTTTTTCAGATGATTACACCATTATGAAGAAGGTTACCACGTTGTTGGACAGTCTGCTACAGAAATATGACAAGTCTGTGCGTCCTGGCGTTGGAAGTAATTCATGGTTTTGAATATTTATCAGACTGCAGAGTAGCTGCAGAACTGTAGCTCTCTGAAAAATTATTTTGACATAACAGAGAGCTACAGAGCCACCCCTTTAAGGGGCCCTTATAAAAACCTTCGATTTACGGCGCACAAAAAGCTGCGCACGGTTGAGGCCTTGTATCGTTGTATTCTTGAGTTACTGTCTCATAAATTTAATATCAAAAAATTCTTAACATATTTTCCTACTATACTTGTGTCCAAACATACCTTCAAATATTCATTAAAGCCCCACACGACCTGAAAACTTCCAGCTTCAAACGATTTTGTTTGTTGACGTAGCCATGTTAGGTAGCCGGTCAATTCGAATCCTGGTTAATTTCCATACTTGCACAATAACGTCTAGATGTGAACTAATATCCCCACAAATATTTTAGCTAAATATTCTAAATAATATATCATCCCAGTGCCTTTAAATAATAATTATTCAAATAGCTAAACTCACGGCAATGCGGCTTTCATTAGTCTGGTTCGGTCTCCATCCCTGCCACACGAGTGTTAAGGACTTTAGTAGCATTTTCATGAATCAAGAGCTTATTTTACCTTTAGAAAAACTTTATTTTTTTAATTTCTATAAATTATTCGTATTGATAATAAATGAAGAGCGAATACATAACATATAACGAATTTTATGAATATATACCAACAACAACAGGGTACGAACTGACCCGGCTACCTAACATGGCTACGTCAACAAACAAAATCATTTGAAGCTGGGAGTTTTCAGGTCGTGTGGGGCTTTAATGAATATTTGAAGGTATGTTTAGACACAAGTATAATAGGAAAATATGTTAAGAATTTTTTGATATTAAATTTATGAGACAGTAACTCAAGAATACAACGATATAAAGCCTCAACCGTGCGCAGCTTTTTGTGCGCCGTAAATCGAAGGTTTTTATAAGGGGTGGCTCTGTAGCTCTCTGTTATGTCAAAATAATTTTTCAGAGAGCTACAGTTCTGCAGCTAACTGCAGAGCTACTAAATATCTGCATCTGATACTGTATGACCTGCATTAAGGTAGAGACCGATAGCAACCACGTGATCAGTAAAAATCGTGTATTTTCACGTGAAATTATTTTTCGGAATTCCGTACATCTCCATAGAGTAGTTGAAAAACAAAAAGGGGTTCCGAAAGTACAAGTTGTTGCTGTGACTGAATCGATGATTGAGAGGGTCGTCTCGACGAAAGATAGAGAAATTTGGCCATAGTTTAGATTAGGAATACGTCAATGTAATAATAGTGGACTAAATGTTTCGTCCGTGCAGAATGGCACTTTTTACCTCACGAAATTCACCACCATGCATAGCTGCGCTACATAAACAAAGTTGTTGATGTAGCGTGAGTTTCAATACTGTTTATGTAGTCATTGAGAGTTTAAACAAAGTTTCTTCTGAGAAGAGGAATTCGATGGATGCATTCAACGTGGACAACGAAATCATAATTTCGTTTGGTAAGTGAAAAAAATGGCAAATTGAATTTGTATTCAACCCACTTTTCCTCTGCTATTTCACAACGCGATTTTATAATAACATCTATAAACGCACAACTTGGAGCTGTTTCATTTTTTGTGCATTTATGTATTCCATATGTGCCCAAAATATAACTCCTACATGTGCATGTAATTGTAAATGGATGTCATGTATATGCCAGATTTGAAAAAAAATAGGGCTCTCACAAGTTTAAGGGGGGGGGGGGGGAGTGTTGCACTAAAATTCTATTTGTTATAAATGATAGTACTTATAGTATCTTGAAATTTCATTGACCTAAGAGATATTTCAAATCTGGGGTTTCATGTTTCATACAAGCATGTAGGTCTACAAAACTTTATTTAAAATATTTGTAAAATCACAAGCCTCCCTCATAGGCAAATAAATGTCTTGTATGAAAATAAGATATGTATGTCCTTCTCTTGACCCACACTCCGTAAAGGAGACAGGTCTGATAAATCTAGAGTTGACTTGTTTTGATATTATTAGAATGAACTGGCAGTTTATGAAAACATATCTGTCATCTCATATTGTAATATGATAATTATGATGTTTATTCACCTCATTAAGGACCCGGGGGTGGGAGGGTAATACCGTATGTACAGTTTAAATAGAAGGTAACTATAACAATATGAAATAAATAACAATCATGCAGATGTACTACTACTGCAAGAGTTCACATTGCTGCACTGCACACATTTAACATACATGTAGTGTTACATATGTAATACTGATTTCAGACAAGATTTTAAAAATTAACATAATAAAATACATGTTATGTGTGTAATTTTCAATATATCAGCATTTTAAAGTTCACTGAACATGCATTGAGACACACAATTTTAAAATTGACATTGTCTGACACAGTATAATTAATGATTAATACTGACTGTGCAAATATCAATTATGATGATTTTTTTCTAAGCATCATCCTAAGGACCAGTGCAAGTTGAAATGGGCTTCCAGCCAACAACTTCAACAGCAATTTGCCATGAAAATCACCAAGAAAGGTACAATATTTTCTATCTTAGTAAGATAGAATTTTTCATTTTAACACCAGACATTTATAAAGACAATTCTTAGTATATTAGATATTCATCTTTTTTTCAATATCTGAATATACAGAATATATTTTTTATAACAGGTACTTCATTTACATTGATGATGTCATATCCCCTGGACCCCACAACTTTACAGGTTACAGAGAAAATTCAAGAACTTCTGCAAAATGTGGAACTTGGATAGAATCAATAATGTATTTGTGAGCCCAGAACAATGGATATATTGTGCAACATACTATTCTAAAGTGTGAATTTAATGGAAAACAAGTACATGTACTCATGTATTACATGTCTTTTTTAAGACAATAATATTGAATAAATATAGAGGAAGTGTCATTGTTGATTATTCTAAGTTTTTGATATATCAAATTCAGTAAACATTTCTAAATGAAAATAAAACACCAATTTTATAACTTTAATCAATGTGTTTAAATTTCTCATTTTCTACCCCCACCCCCCTTACACACACAGTGCATATATACTGTGAATGCAATATGCATGCATTCTAAGTTATCCAAGCGAGTTTTTGTTTCAGTGTGAGACTACAAGTAGGACTCATAAACTTATGAAGAGACATATATATTTGTGAGAGCAAGATAGCTGATATGAGCCTTGAGATCAATGGGTCGAGCCGCGGTGGTGGTCTAGAGGTTAGAGCGTTCGCCCCGCATGCGGAAGGCCAGGATTCGAATCCCGGCCGCGACAGACCTGAGTTGTTGAAACAGGTAGTGACAGTTCCATTGCCAAACTCTCAGCATCAGGTATGAATGTCACTGGTCCTCGGAGATGACCTTCAAAACGGATGCCCAGTGTCACAGTAGATGTGGCACGTTAAAGAACCCTCACTGCTCAATGGCCGTAAGCGCCGAGCAAAGGCCTAAATTTAAAGCCGTTCACCGGTCTTGGTAACGTCTCCATATGAGTAAAAAATTCTCGAGAGAGACGTTAAACAAGATACAATCAATCAATCCATGGGTTGATTGGGTGGAAATCTTTCCATTGATATTAAATATAAAGTTGTTAGGCCTATTTAAACATATTTGGTGCATTATGCTGTATAATCATATCAATTTCTTATAATAGGTAATCGTGTCTCGTTATTATAAAAAAAAAATGTATGAAAAATAACTAAGTATTAATGCAATCATTGTGAGTGCAAAAAGGTCAATTGCAAGAGCACATACATAAATGCATTGGCGGATATAAGGGGTGGGGAGGGGGGGGGGGCAACCGGCGCGAGCCCCCCTAAAATTTTCAAGTTTAAAGTAAATCGTGGTCTCTTGTTTAGAGAAATATCTACAATAAAAGAAGCCATAATTTCCTCCACTCTCAGAGAAATAAATGTCTGACAAAATCTTTTGATTTATTGAATTACTTTTAGTGGGAGAACTGCTATTTTTTCCAAAAACCCTTAAAATTTGCGTTATTTTATTAATTTCACCTTATTAGAAATGACAGAAAATAATAAAAATGACTACATAGGAGACATATTTTAAGCCCTATAAAATCTGCAAAATCCAGGAGTTCCTGGGGAATCCCCCCCCCCCTTCAAGGTGGCCCCAAGACCCCTGCCTCATACAGTTGCACCCCCCCCCACCCCAACTTCAATTCCTGATCCGCCCCTGAAATAGCTTATAGAAACCTTATTGTCGTGTTCAATTTTCAAAGAGGTAATTTGGGAATGCTTAAACGTTTTAAGTTAGAAAAAGATCAGTAGTTTATCTCTGCTGGCTGAATCTTTCTTCTCAATGCGCCGAGTGCAATTCATGACGTCTATGTTCCTGCTCATTCTTTCTCCTCCATACCATGTAGTATATTAAAGGGGTTGGGTTGTAATGGAGACATTTGTTTTAACAAATATAAATTGTATTTCAATTTTTTGTGGGGATTTTTATTTGGGAAAACTCTTGATATTAATCATCAAATATGATGACATATGATAAATCTATATTCTGAGTGTAAGTGCACAAAGGTCAACAACGAGAACTACAACAAAATATAAGCTAAAATTTGAAATACATACTTTCTGTATTATATTTATTAATTTAAAAAAGGTATTACAAAGAATCTTCGAATTTCAGCAAGCTGTTTTTGATGGATTGTTTACAACATCTTTTAATAACCCTTTTTCTTACGAAAATGTGTAGTTTGTAAAAAGGGGGTGGGGTTAGGAATTTTTTGCTAGTTCCATATTGAACCCCATTATGGTGTATAATTTTTTTCATATATTTTACTTACTAATAGACTGACCACTTAATGAAATAAAATAAGAAATTTGATGGGTAATATTTTTGCAGCTTAAGCAAAGGTATGACCCTGTGTCCAAATATTGTGCACTGTTTTAAGGTAATTAGCCAATGTAGCTCTGTTGAAGTAATGTTGTTGCATGTTAATAATGATTGCTGAACTTGAAATTGATGTGTAATATACAATTATGTGAAAGGTTGTTTGGAACCATATATGACAAGTTATGATCCTTTTTACAATAAAAATGTTACAGCTCTATTTGTATATTGCTCTCTACTTATTTTTCTTCACATTTTACGCTTTACAAGGACTAAGGAAGGTGTTATTAAAATCGCCATATTTCTCAAAAACAAGGTCGATTACCTACATTGATTTTTTATTATGTTTTATATCGAAGCTTCATCATAAACATATATCAAAATAAAAAAAATTCAATGGTTAATTTTTTTAGCATCAACCTATCAATCTCTACCTTAAAACCATCATAAACATTTTAAAATGGCACGCGTGTATGTTCCTAAGTGTGTTCTTACGACAAAAGTCTTGCTATATCACCAAAGTGAAACTGACACGGTTCTTACGGACCAAATTTCACCTCAGAATACTACCGGGTATATCATGCCTCGTCACAAAGAGTGCAAGTACACTAATAAGCTCAGATTAGTCTTCAGGGCTAAACAACTTAAACGAGCTCACTTTTGATCGAAGTCTCATTTGTTTCTTATACGTTCTTTCTATAATAGTGAGACTTGGACCAAAAGTGAGCTTGTCTTAAGGTTTATAGGTTCGGAGCTTGTCTTTAGTTGCATAGGCTCGGATCTTGACTTCTATAATAGTGAAACTGGGATCAAAAGTGAGCTTGTTTTAAGTTTATAAGGTCGGAGCTTGTCTTAAAGGAACATGGACACGATTTGAGCTGAAAATTTTCACATTTTATTTTTTGATTTTTAATGTTTAGAAGGTATTACTAATGATCAGCAAAACTTCGAATTCCAGTAGTCAAGGTACATGGGAGATACAGAGGTCACAAGCCCTTGTTATGTAAACAAGGCTCGTGCCATGTTTTTGTTTACATAGGTTAAATAAACCAGTAAAAGTTTTGTTTAAAGCAGATTTTTTTTTTCAATTCATACGTGCATTCTTAACACAATTAAAATTTCAGATTAGACTTAAGTTGTTTCCGGGAAATCCAGACCAAGTGACTCAGGTGAGCATTGTGGTCCATGGGCCTCTGGTTTTTATTTTGTTCACGAAATGAAGACAAGCATTTGAATTCAACCAGTACATATATGTATATTATTATGTATAAAACATAGTAAGGATTAAGACAGCAGGCTGAGTCTATATAAGCCTTCTCCTTTTATAAAGGTACAAGTTAACCGAATATCATGAGATAAATTATATAACAAATGAAGTGAAAATATTATCAACAAGAAAAAAGTATGGTGACAGTGCAAGGAGTTTGGGTAAATATAAAAATTACTAGATTCAGACAAACATTTTTACATATAACACGTGATACCGATATGTTGCAGGCGGTTGGAGACTGGGTTAGTATATATGTAGAAAATACTACGCCAGTTTTTAGATATACGGTAAGACCATACTCTGTAATTAACGTGTATTTTTACCTTAGACGTTTTTTGATGCATACCTTAAAGGTATATATGGCGTATTTTTGAATGATCAAAATTCGAAAGATGTTTTTATCCTTTCATTACTTTATATCAAGATATGACCTTTCCTCAAATTACACAGTCAAAATATTAGAATTAGAAATCAAGTGTCGATTTATTTGTGGACGCCACAGAAAAAACAAAATATTTGAATAATGCCGCCTTAAAAGTAAAAGTCGTTTTGTTTAAAATATTTTTAAAAACTAAAATTAGTACGACGCAAACAAGTAATTTTCTGTAAGTAATAACAATTTTATTCATTTATCTGCATTTATTTCCAAATTTAAAACAATTATAATTTTAAATTACATCCCCTGAATGTTTGCTTCCTGGAAAAACATTCAATCTGCTGTATAAGTTGGCTCCTGATGTAAATTTTAACGCACATGTAATCATTTAAAAAATGATAGATCTCATTCTTTTTTTTATGATATTAAAAAGCAATAAGATATTTGGGATGGCATTTTTTTCTCTCAACAAAATGAGCTTTACTACTTCTTTAACTTACGATATCTATTCAAGCTAATTACAACTCAAGTCTTTGTCGGGGAACTCCGGGGCACTTTCAGTCGAGCAGTGGTCTCAGAACCGTGGTATACGACAATATGGTCTTTTAGGTCAAACTTGATGTGACCAAATTGTATGTTTTAATTACTAATAGGCTCCTGATATGAAAAAAAAAGGTCAGGACAAGATTTAGAATTTAAAAAAAAAAATTAACGTATATATATATATATATATATATATATAAAATTTAATTTTGCCCGTGAATTTTAGAAATCCTCTCCCCGTCCGTTTGTTTTATTACTGCATTCTCTGCTGGGGCCTGTTAATTTATTCTCCAACTCACTCCCCCCCCCCCCCCCTCCGCTCTATTGGGTATAATCTGCTATATTCCTCCCCTTAACGCCAATTAAACACGATGAAATTCAATCAATTTTGTCGTAAGATACGGAGGGGAAAAGTGAAGATGAATGACTAAACTCGTTATACACTCGACACTGTATGCTCATGGAGAATGGCATCAAATTATAAAGCCATGTCTGCATTCGCCGGCGCCGATTTTCGTACTTTTTGAGATCCTGATGGTAGAGGACGTTGTGAATCTATAATCTCATTTCTCACGATTCCTTACCACAATTCGATTAGGTCCAATTCCATAGGCAGCATAATGATTCTGCATTTATAACACTCACATTAAATTCTAGTAAAAAAAAAAAAAATCAGTAATCTATAATACAACCTATCATTGGGTCAAATGCTGTCTGACGTGTTTTATACCGATTGTTAGGTCGTTCTTGCAACACTGATTTTGACTACGGATAGCTCCGTTTACCTGATCTAGATATAGGGCTCACGGCGGGTATGACCGGTCGGCAGGGGATGTTTACTCCTCCTAGACACCTGATTCCACTTCAGGTGTGTCCAGGGGTATGTGTTTGCCCAACTCTCTATTTTTTTTTATTGCATATAGGAGTTATGAGATTGATCGCTGTTCGTTATCTTTACCTTTCATGTATATACAAACCTAGCAGTAAGTGATATTTTTCTTCTAAGGATCATATTTTCTAAAATATCAAGGTGACTTTAAATTTCCATGTTTGATATATTGGTAGATATATGTAACAGTAAATTGATTAATTTACTTAAATTTACAACGAACTGCCGTGCATTTTCAACAGGTTATTTTAAAAGCTGGACTTCACATCTTTTTGATGTACATGTATATCTTACGAAGGGTTTTTGAAAGTTTGGGGTGGCGAATTTACCAAATTTATTGTAGACTTGTAATCATACATATAGATCGCGTGATTTGATGAAATCAATGCTTGTTTTACTAAGTCTGCTATTGTAACCATACATACATTTTAAAGTGGATATCATTTAAAAAAAAAAAAGAAAAGAACAATTACCTAGATGAGTAGCACAAAAACTACAATTTTTTCCGACTACAAATGTATCCCAAAACAACAAAGTACAAGTAGGATGTGACGCTATCGTCTGACCGCTTTCCATTCGATGGTCGTCAATAATCTGTGTGCACGGAGACTCCGAGAATCCTAGCTAGCCTTCCGTTTGATCTCATCAACTACAAACCCCACAAAATCCAATCAATGGTACATCGTGTGGCGCGGGATTTAGTGCTGATATGAGTCTTTTTAATCAGGGGAATGACCATAAAGTTTGGACAGGAATGAAAGGTCTTCATTTGTCTGCTCATCTGTTTGTTCATTTTAAATAAAATTTTGAAACAATACACTGTATTGCATGATACGTCCTGGTCAAAATAATCAATTTACCAGGGCCGTAAATTAACCTTCAATTTGGAGGAGGCAGGAAATTAGGCGGGGGTCTGGGGGCCCAGACGCTGAGCACATTTTGTGCACACTGAACACGTTTCGTGCAAAATCCTTGATTCTAGGGCCTTCTAAGATGTTACTTGACTAACTCATTCTAAAAGAAAGATTTGGAATGCTTTTTAAGGGAGGTATCATGTTCTTAGTTATTGGAAACAACATAAATTCTAATGAACTTTAAATTTTAATTTTTTTTGTCTCAAAAGTTGGAGGAGGCAGCTGCCTCCTCCGCCTCCATGTAATTTACGGCCCTGTTTACATGTATTTAGTAAAGGATATACATTTATCCATGGCATCGAATGCCGCATCAGGAAATGATGAATACTGGGTAAATCACACAGTAAAAAAGATATATACCGAGGCTTTATGTATTATTTGTTTAGCTGGTTCTTGATACATTGATTTAATATCCCATTACAGGGGAACCGCTGGTCATAAAAACCAACATGCTGGTGAGGAGTATCGGTCCCATCACAGAATCAGAAATGGTGTGTTCACGTGGTCTGTGGAATTTTTGTTTTGTTTTATGTAAATATAGGACAGTCTCTCACTTTTCTCCAACCTTTTGTAGACGTACTTGCTTCAGTGCTATCTGCGACAGAGCTGGCACGACGAGCGCCTGAAATTTGACCTTCCTAACGTCACAGAGGTCACCCTAAGTAACACCTTCCTCAAGGACATCTGGAAACCCAACACCTATTTCCTGAATGGCCGTTTGTCTGTCCAGCCCAACATTACAGTCCCGAATGTATTTGTTAGAATACGAAAAGACGGCAGCATTTACATGTCGCGGAGGCAAGGACTTCACGTAAACTCATTTTTCGCGGGGTTTTATTTTCGTGGTACGGATACAAATTCAAAGTATACTAATTCGAAGGATGGCAACTTCTAATCTAAGCAATTATAAATCCAACATGTTTCCCATCTAAAACCACGAAAAATCTGATCCTACGAAATTAATTTTTAGCTCACCTGAGCTAAAAGCTCAAGTGAGCTTTTCTGATCACCCGTATTCCGGCGTCCGTCCGTCTGTCCGTCTGTAAACTTTTGACATTTTTTACTTCTTCTCAAAAACCACTGGGCCAATTTCAACCAAAGTTGGCACAAAGCATCCTTAGGTAAAGGGAATTCTAAATTGTTAAAATAAAGGGCCAGGCCACCTTCCAAGGGGAGATAATCAAGAAAAGGTAAAAATAGAGTAGGGTCATTAAAAAATCTTCTTCTCAAGAACCAATGGGCCAGAAAAGATGAAATTTATAGATAAGCTTTATTAGGTAGTGTAAATTCCAAATTGTTAAACTCCTGGTCCCCGGGGGTGGGATGGGGCCACAATAGGGGATCAAAGTTTTACATACAAATATATAGGAAAAATCTTTTAAAATCTTCTTCTCAAGAACCACTGAGCCATAAAAGCTGAGATTTACAAGAAAGCTCTCTGACATAATGCAGATTCAAGTTTGTTAAAATCCTGGCCCCGGGAGTCGGATGGGGCCACAATAGGAATCAAAGTTTAACATACAAATATATAGGGACAATCTTTAAAAATATTCTTACCAAGAACCACTGAGCCAGAAAAGCTGATATTTACATGAAAGCTTCCTAACATAGTGCAGAATTAAGTTTGTTCAAATCATGGCCCCCTGGGGGTAGGATGGGGCCACAATAGGGGATCAAAGTTTTACATACAAATATATAGGGAAAATCTTTAAAAATCTTCTCAAGAAAAGCTTATATCTACATGAAAGCTTTCTGACATAGTGCAGATTCAAGTTTGTTCAAATCATGCCCGTGGGGGTAGGATGGGGCCACAAGGGGGGGGGGGGGTTCAAAGTTTTACATACAAATATATAGGAAAAATCTTTAAAAATCTTCTTCTCAAGAACCATTGGGCCAAAGAAGTTCACATTTACATGAAAGCTTTCTTTCTGGCATAGTGTAGATTCAAGTTTGCAAAAAACCATGGCCTCCAGGGGTAGGTTGGGGCCATAATAGGGACTACGGTTTTGCATGCAAATATATATGGAAAGTCTTCTGATATGGACCAAGGTGACTCAGGTGAGCGATGTGGCCCATGGACCTCTTGTTTTCTATTGTAATTAGCTAGTTTAATTAAATATTGTAATAGTATGTGCTTCCTGTTTTACAATGATTAAACTTGACGATGATGCATTACTAATAGTGTTAACCATAGCGGTTACAGCAGATAACTGTTCGTTTTATTACATGTATTATTACAAAAGTAAAATATATAGTATATACATGTATGTTCTTTTTTCTGCTCCAGCAGAGCTTACCGTTCTTTTTACATTGAACAATAACATTCTTTAGATTAACCATCAATGCCAAATGTCCGATGAATCTCCTGGACTATCCAATGGACTCTCCAGTCTGCCCACTGTTGTTAGGAGGCTGTAAGTACACTCAAGTGTGACTGTAAGTATACATATACCGAAATTATCAGAGTCACTCAAGTGTGACTGTAAGTATACATACCAAAATTATCAGAGTCACTCAAGTGTGACTGTAAGTATACATAATACCAAAATTATCAGAATTACTCAAGTGTGACTGTAAGTATACATATACCAAAATTATCAGTCACTCAAGCGTGATTGTAAGTACGTGTACACATATACCAAAATCATGAGTCACTCAAGTGTGACTGTAAGTATGCATATACCAAAGTTATCAGAGTCACTTCTAAAATACCAGTATAACAAAGTCGTCAACAGGTCGCATGCGTTGAACGAGAATTTGGCGAAGGAGCCATGGCACGAGTGGAGCTCGAAGTCAAGTCCTTTCGGCTGCGAAGCAAAATCTCTTCCACTGAGCTACCGCAACCAGTGGATAGGAAGCGCACTAGATAAAATGAACATTTATGCCTCGTTCACACGAAGAATTTAATTCGCATTAAACGTAAGTTAATGCGAATTAAATCTGAACCGCGTTCACACGGATATTTTAATGCGCATTAGTTTACTTCGAATTAAAATTGACGTCGCGATTTAATGCGAATTAAATTTACTTCGCATTAGCTCCGTGTGAACGCTAAGCGAAGCTAATTCGAATATATGCCTCGTTCACACGGATGAGCATTAAATTTTACTTCGCATCAAATTTGATGCGAAGTAAAATAATGCGCATTAAATTAATTCGAATTAAATAGCGTTCACACGGCGGTAATATTTGATGCGAAGTAAACTAATGCGCATTAAATTCGTACATGCATATTATCTATTAAAGGGTGCGCGAAATAAATTAAAGAATAGTCTATGTTATTGAAATTTATTTTTATAGATATTTTAATGAATATTGTGTAGATACAGAATTCTTTGTTCAAAACGCTATATACATGTAGTATACTACATGTTTACAATTTACATGCTGATCTATACATAAGGAGTTTTGTCGTGTTTATTTATATGTTCCCAAGAAATTACTTGTTATTTCCTCTGACGACCAGCATTCAATCTAGACAATCTATTGTTTCGTCATGGGCCCAATTTTAAAACTTCGGAACGTCTTTTTCACCATTCCGCTGACTACTGTTGTGACGTAATTTTTAATTACTAATACGTATTATAAGTCTACTATGACGTCATATGGTATAAAAAATTAACAATGAGCGGCATATTGTTTTAAAAAATGTAAAAAAGAAAATCATATTATCACTATTTTAAAACATTTTTGTCGTATTTAAAAACAATTCCTTCCACATGCATTACTCAGTATGCCTATGCAGAGCACAGATTTACGTCTGACATTATTTTTAAATGACATGCTGTTTGTACATGTTTTTAGTGATTATTATCATTTTGCTTAGTTTTTCGTACAAAACTGACATTAATATATATAGTTGACTATGGGTATGATGCATGTGACCCAAATTGGCCATTACGCATGCGTGTACATTTAATGCGAATTAGCTTCGCTTAGCGTTCACACGGAGCTAATGCGAAGTAAATTTAATTCGCATTAAATCGCGACGTCAATTTTAATTCGAAGTAAACTAATGCGCATTAAAATATCCGTGTGAACGCGGTTCAGATTTAAATCGCATTAACTTACGTTTAATGCGAATTAAATTCTTCGTGTGAACGAGGCATAAATGTAGACGCATGCGTAATGGCCAATTTGGGTCACATGCATCATACCCATGGTCAGCTATATATATTAATGTTAGTTTTGTACGAAAAACTATGCAAAATGATAATAATCACTAAAAACATGTATAAACAGCATGTCATTAGATAATGTCAGACGTAAATCTGTGCTCTGCATAGGCATACTGAGTAATACATGTGGAAGGAATTGTTTTTAAATACGACAAAAATGTTTTAAAATAGTGATAATATGATTTTCTTTTTCATTTTTTAAAACAAATATGCCGCTCATTGTTAATTTTTTATACCATATGACGTCATAGTAGACTTATAATACGTATTAGTAATTAAAAATTACGTCACAACAGTAGTCAGCGGAATGGTGAAAAAGACGTTTCGAAGTTTTAAAATTGGGCCCATGAAGAAACAATATATTGTCTAGATTGAATGCTGGTCGTCAGAGGAAATTACAAGTAATTTCTTAGGAACTTATAAATAAACACGACAAAACTCCTTATGTGTAGATCAGCATGTAAATTGTAAACATGTAGTATACTACATGTATATAGCGTTTTGAACAAAGAATTCTGTATCTACACAATATTCATTAAAATATCTATAAAAATAATTTTCAATAACATAGTCTATTCTTTAATTCATTTCGCGCACCCTATGCATACGAATTTAATGCGCATTAGTTTACTTCGCATTAAATATTTCCGCCGTGTGAACGCTATTTAATTCGAATTAATTTAATGCGCATTATTTTACTTCGCATCAAATTTGATGCGAAGTAAAATTTAATGCGCATTCGTGTGAACGAGGCATAAGATACAATAAAGGAAAGAATATACAAATCTTTCCGCGAATATATGCAACCATAAAACTGTACTCTGGTGGAACCACGAAATTTAGTGTGTACAAAAATAAACGAAGCCATAATATTTATTTGATTTAAAATCAACATAGGTTGATGCAAGTGGCCCACACAACGGCGGTGTTTACTGACATAGTATCAAACTCCCCGTCGAGGCCTCATTACGTCACAGTGCCTACGAATAGACCTCTCCTATGTGACGCACCACAATATACAGATTTGTATATTGTGAGTCCGCGATTATCACGCAGACAAATTACACTAAAGAAGTAGTTCGCAGTTAAAAGTCTGAAGATATTAATATTAAAAGCATTAATATAAAAGTATGGATTTTATTTTAAACATAAAATGATCAAAAGATCATTAAAAAGTAGGTATACTCTGTTCAAATTATTGTGTAAAGTAATGAATTTGATGTTTACGTTCTTGTTTTGAAAGTTGGTTACGTTTGACGTTATGTTTTTTCGTCATTCTACAGTGACGTCACAGTATACGCGGCCTAAGAAATCGCTATCCCATAATGCCTAAGTGGAAGAGTTTGGTTTGTGAGCAAACGAACTCTGGTGGAAGTTTGACATAGTATAGCAAATAGTTCGCGTGTATGTGACGTAGTGCATGGGTCTAACTTCTTGTGAAGGTTTTGAGGATTCGCATTATGGAGTTACAGAACTTTGAATGTCAAAACCATAACCTCTATACGTTTTGTGTGAATGACGTTTTACACAGTGGGTTACAATCATACGATGTGCATATCCTATTTTCTTAAAAGATTTTTCGATGTGTTGTTTTGTTTTGATAGAACTGTGATAAAAACTATCTAGCGATTTCTTGCTTGACGATTACTAGTATTCTGTTTGATATTTCGGGAGTTGTGGAACGCTTATTTATTTCTTCTTCCGGTGTTTGTTGTTTTACATCCCATCGGAGAATTTTTCACTCATGTAGAGACGTCATCATTTTAGGTAACGTGCTTGAATGTTTGACCTAGGCATGGTGCTCAGGGCTGTAGCGGTGAAGGTTCTTTATCAGGGCTGTAGCAGTGAGGGTTCTTTATCAGAGTTGTAACAGTGAGGGTTCTTTATCACGGCTGTAGCAGTGAGAGTTCTTTATCAGGGCTGTAGCAGTGAGAGTTCTTTATCAGGGCTGTAACAGTGAGGGTTCTTTATCAGGGCTGTAGCAGTGAAGGTTCTTTATCAGGGCTGTAGCAGTGAGGGTTCTTTATCAGGGTTGTAACAGTGAGGGTTCTTTATCAGGGCTGTATCAGTGAGGGTTCTTTATCAGGGCTGTAGCAGAGAAGGCTCTTTATCAGGACTGTAGCAGTGAGGGTTCTTTATCAAGACTGTAGCAGTGAGAGTTCTTTATCAGGGCTGTAGCAGTGAGGGTTCTTTATCAGGACCGTAGCAGTGAGGGTTCTTTGTCAGGGCTGTAGCAGTGAGGGTTCTTTATCAGGGCCGTAGCAGTGAAGGTTCTTTGTCAGGGCTGTAGCAGTGAGGGTTCTTTATCAGGGCCGTAGCAGTGAAGGTTCTTTGTCAGGGCTGTAGCAGTGAGGGTTCTTTGTCAGGGCTGTAGCAGTGAGGGTTCTTTATCAGGGCCGTAGCAGTGAAGATTCTTTGTCAGGGCTGTAGCAGTGAGGGTTCTTTATCAGGGCCGTAGCAGTGAAGGTTCTTTGTCAGGGCTGTAGCAGTGAGGGTTCTTTATCAGGGCCGTAGCAGTGAAGGTTCTTTGTCAGGGCTGTAGCAGTGAGGGTTCTTTGTCAGGGCTGTAGCAATGAGGGTTCTTTATCAGGGCCGTAGCAGTGAAGATTCTTTGTCAGGGCTGTAGCAGTGAGGATTCTTTGTCAGGGTTGTAGCAGTGAGGGTTCTTTATCAGGGCTGTAGCAGTGAGGGTTCTTTATCAGGGCTGTAGCAATGAGGGTTATTTATCGTGTCAAGGCATACCGTGACAATACACCTCTGTAGTAGAAAGACCCTTGACGTTCACTTCAAATGCCGGGCGCTCGGCTAAGGAACAGTCACTACCAATGTTAAACATCTTCGGGTTGATGCGGCACAGAGATCGGGGATTGAAACTATGACGCAAGCGCACTAACCACTAGTCTACCGCGACCGATTTTAAATAATGTAATATTTATCTCAAGCAATCTTCTCATTTTTTTTAGCAAGATCACAACCAGTGTAAGTAAATATACTGTAATTGGTGTTATTGTTGTTGGGGGGTGGGGTTGTTTGCTGTTTAAAGTTGAGGATTATTTTCGACACAATCATTACTTGTGATCTGATTGTGTGCAATAAACCCTTTCAAAGGTCACACCACAAGGTCAAGGGCATTGAAAGACAAAATTGTTAACAAAAAAGAGATAACAGTTATTAATTCTTAGTTTAACCGTTTTGGGTCGATAAGATATAATCTTGTAACTTACTTTTAAGATATATGGTTCATCGATCACATTGCTATTGATATGTCAAGAGTCAAGGTCACTGAGGTCAATGGGTTTCTGGTCGGTATCTCCAGTTCGGAGTTGTTTTGTATGTCTTGATGTTTTTAAATACTTGTAGATGGCTACACAATGGAAGAAATCATTTACAGATGGCAGGCGCGCAACAAATCGGGAGTTGATATTTACGATGACGTCACCATGTCGCAGTTTGACATTGATTCTATTTGGACTACGAATAATACCTACTCAAACCTGATTGGTATGATGATTCATTATCACCATCGTCACAACATCGCCATCAACTCCACCACCACCATCAACAACTTCACCGCCACCATCAACTTCACAATCACTACCACCATCAAGTTCATCACAATATGAACTCCACCACCACCATCAGCGCCGCCACCACTATCACTTGTCATCATCATTTGCATCCTTGTGTTATATATTTTTCCAATTTTAACCAATTATCACCTCTATTTGCAAACTTTCTCAATGTCTCTGTAGGGACATTCTCGGGTCTAGAAGTGCATTTTCATCTGAAGCGTCATATTGGATTTTTCATGCTACAGGTATGGTGAAGTCAGAGTTGCTTCCCTTCGTACAGAGCACTCGGAACCTCCTAAATTTGTATAAATTTCTTTTCTCTTAGACGTATATCCCCTGCACTTTGATCGTCTGTTTATCTTGGGTTTCATTTTGGATTAATCGAGACGCTGCACCAGCAAGGGTTCTTTTAGGTAGGTTAGAGACCAGCTACAGCATTGTGATATATACTGATACCTTCAATTGTGTTTAATTCTCACTAGTTTACAGAAGACAAAACTTAATCTATGTTCTTTAAAACTCCAGGGGTGACGACCGTCTTGTCCACGGCGGCTGTGGGTCTGATTCAGAGAGATGGCTTACCCAGAGTTCCGTACGCCACCGCTCTCGACGTCTTCCTGAACGTCTGCATCTTCTACAATTTGGCCGCCATTGTCCAATACGCCGCCGTCAACTACTTCACCAAGATTCTTCCCAAGGAAGGCGGCAGCTCGGACGACGAGGACGAATCAGTGGGTACACTCTGATCTACTCAGTGATAATTTTTTTCGGTTCTTTTTAAAAGTAATATCGAGTACAACATATGCTTAGTAATAGATCAAACGATTGATTGTATATTGTTTAACGTCCCCCTCGAGAATTTTTCACTCATATGGAGACGTTAATTACCTTTGAATGTTACATAAATCTGTATTTTGCTGACCAACGCTGTTTCATTTCTATACATGTATATTTTATAACGAATTTGAGTAAAATGATAATATTTTCAGACAAATGACAACGAAGCTAGGGGAAATGACGTCATGCCGTCGAGGGTACCAAGGAAAACCGGATGCCCGTTGTTATTCTGTAAATGTTTTTTAGGCAACTTCCGGTTTCGGTACGATATGGTAGAATTCACAGATATCGCGGCAGGAAATAGCGTCAGCAGTATTGACATTCTCTCCAGATACATATTTCCATTTTCCTTCTGTCTTTTTCAAGCCTTTTACTGGGCTTGGTATCTTGGACTGAAACCATATTGAAATAACACTTTTGACTTGTAGAAATGATATTTTGACTTGTAGAAATGTTACAGACTGGCATCGTTTGTTCTCATTATGATTTTAGATGCTAAACGAATCAAGCGATATATGAAAACATGTAGATTTAACATTTACAGCTGGTAGTCGCAGGTGGTAGTTTTAAGCTGTGTATAGAAAGTCTCAATTTATGAAGTTACGCAAAATACTGTCACAAAATATTTAAGAAGTTCATCCCCTTGTCTTCGGCTACTGAAAAATACTAGCTAGGCTGAAGCTATATAGCAGATTGCACATGTCCAGTAGCACCACTAGCTAGGCTGAAGCTATATAACAGATTGCACATGTCCAGTAGCACCACTAGCTAGGCTGAAGCTATATAGCAGGTTGCTCATGTCCAGTAACACCACTAGCTAGACTGAAGCTATATAACAGATTGCACATGTCCAATAGCACCACTAGCTAGGCTGAAGCTATATAGCAGATTGCACATGTCCAGTAGCACCACTAGCTAGACTGAAGCTATATAACATATTGCACATGTCCAGTAGCACCACTAGCTAGACTGAAGCTATATAACAGATTGTACATGTCCAGTAGCACCACTAGCTAGGCTGAAGCTATATAGCAGATTGCACATGTCCAGTAGCACCACTAGCTAGACTGAAGATATATAACAGATTGTACATGTCCAGTAGCACCACTAGCTAGGTTGAAGATGTATAGCAGATTGCACATGTCCAGTAGCACCACTAGCTAGACTGAAGCTATATAGCAGATTGCACATGTCCAGTAGCACCACTAGCTAGACTGAAGCTATATAGCAGATTGCACATGTCCAGTAGCACCACTAGCTAGGCTGAAGCTATATAGCAGATTGCACATGTCCCGTAGCACCACTAGCTAGGCTGAAGCTATATACCAGATTGCACATGTCCAGTAGCACCACTTTGCTAATCTGTTGGGTATTATTATACGTTTATCTTGGACTCAGCGTAGAAATATGATATACAATGTACGCACAAAATGTGTGTGTTTATGAAAAAACTTTTCGGAATTTACTGAAAATGTACTGTTGACAGGACGAATAAAATAATTTAAAGTAATTCCTTTGTCGTCATTTTCTCTACCCAGAGTTATCGTTCCTTGCACGTGCATTTTCAAGATTTCAAAGTGATTTACACGTGGAATAACAACGCTAATTTTGAGACGTTGACAGAGGTATATGTGAGAATAACACTTTGTTTTTCACACATACTGGTGTATTCCTAGCATCTTTGAAGATGGAAGAGGTAGCAAATTGTCGTATCAAAATTTAATATTAACATTCAGATTTGATACATCTTTTTACTATCTCTGGCATGAGACGAATGTTTGGAATATTATTCATACAAATCGGTGAACATGCGTTTGTGCATCATGGAAAATATGTCAGCAGAGCAATTGTAGTTCATAACGTCTCAATGCATTCATTCTCAGGTAAAAATCATAACGACGTCACATACACTCAATGTATTCCCAGGTAAATCATGTCACGTACATTCAGTGTATTCCCAGGTAAAAATCATAACGGCACGTACATTCCATGTATTCTCAGGTAAAAATCATAACGTCACGTACACTCAATGTATTCTCAGGTAAAAATCATAACGTCACGTACATTCAATGTATTCTCAGGTAAAAATCATAACGTCACGTACACTCGATGTATTCTCAGGTAAAAATCATAACGTCACATACACTCAATGTATTCTCGGGTAAAAATCATATCGTCACGTACACTCAATGTATTCTCAGGTAAAAATCATATCGTCACGTACACTCGATGTATTCTCAGGTAAAAATCATAACGTCACATACACTCGATGTATTCTCAGGTAAAAATCATAACGTCACATACACTCAATGTATTCTCAGGTAAAAATCATATCGTCACGTACACTCAATGTATTCTCAGGTAAAAATCATAACGTCACGTACACTCAATGTATTCTCAGGTAAAAATCATAACGTCACGTACACTCAATGTATTCTCAGGTAAAAATCATAACGTCACATACACTCAATGTATTCTCGGGTAAAAATCATATCGTCACGTACACTCAATGTATTCTCAGGTAAAAATCATAACGTCACGTACACTCGATGTATTCTGAGGTAAAAATCATAACGTCACATACACTCGATGTATTCTCAGGTAAAAATCATAACGTCACATACACTCAATGTATTCTCAGGTAAAAATCATATCGTCACGTACTCTCAATGTATTCTCAGGTAAAAATCATAACGTCACGTACACTCAATGTATCCTCAGGTAAAAATCATAACGTCACGTACACTCAATGTATTCTCAGGTAAAAATCATAACGTCACGTACACTCGATGTATTCTCAGGTAAAAATCATAACGTCACATACACTCAATGTATTCTCGGGTAAAAATCATATCGTCACGTACACTCAATGTATTCTCAGGTAAAAATCATATCGTCACGTACACTCGATGTATTCTCAGGTAAAAATCATAACGTCACATACACTCGATGTATTCTCAGGTAAAAATCATAACGTCACGTACACTCAATGTATTCTCCGGTAAAAATCATAACGTCACGTACATTCCGTATATTCTCAGGTAAAAATTATATCGTCACATACACTCAATGTATTCTGAGGTAAAAATCATAACGTCACGTACACTCAATGTATTCTGAGGTAAAAATCATAACGTCACGTACACTCAATGTATTCTCAGGTAAAAATCATAACGTCACGTATATTCCGTATATTCTCAGGTAAAAATTATATCGTCACATACACTCAATGTATTCTCAGGTAAAAATCATAACGTCACGTACACTCAATGTATTCTCAGGTAAAAATCATAACGTCACGTACACTCAATGTATTCTCAGGTAAAAATCATAACGTTACGTACATTCCATATATTCTCAGGTAAAAATCATATCATCACGTACACTCAATGTATTCTCAGGTAAAAATCATAACGTCACGTACACTCAATGTATTCTCAGGTAAAAATCATAACGTCACGTACACTCAGTATATTCTCAGGTAAAAATCATAACGTCACGTACACTCAATGTATTCTCAGGTAAAAATCATAACGTCACATACACTCAATGTATTCTCAGGTAAAAATCATATCGTCACGTACACTCAATGTATTCTCAGGTAAAAATCATAACGTCACGTACACTCAATGTATTCTCAGGTAAAAATCATAACGTCACGTACACTCAATGTATTCTCAGGTAAAAATCATAACGTCACATACACTCAATGTATTCTCGGGTAAAAATCATATCGTCACGTACACTCAATGTATTCTCAGGTAAAAATCATAACGTCACGTACACTCGATGTATTCTGAGGTAAAAATCATAACGTCACATACACTCGATGTATTCTCAGGTAAAAATCATAACGTCACATACACTCAATGTATTCTCAGGTAAAAATCATATCGTCACGTACTCTCAATGTATTCTCAGGTAAAAATCATAACGTCACGTACACTCAATGTATCCTCAGGTAAAAATCATAACGTCACGTACACTCAATGTATTCTCAGGTAAAAATCATAACGTCACGTACACTCGATGTATTCTCAGGTAAAAATCATAACGTCACATACACTCAATGTATTCTCGGGTAAAAATCATATCGTCACGTACACTCAATGTATTCTCAGGTAAAAATCATATCGTCACGTACACTCGATGTATTCTCAGGTAAAAATCATAACGTCACATACACTCGATGTATTCTCAGGTAAAAATCATAACGTCACGTACACTCAATGTATTCTCCGGTAAAAATCATAACGTCACGTACATTCCGTATATTCTCAGGTAAAAATTATATCGTCACATACACTCAATGTATTCTGAGGTAAAAATCATAACGTCACGTACACTCAATGTATTCTGAGGTAAAAATCATAACGTCACGTACACTCAATGTATTCTCAGGTAAAAATCATAACGTCACGTATATTCCGTATATTCTCAGGTAAAAATTATATCGTCACATACACTCAATGTATTCTCAGGTAAAAATCATAACGTCACGTACACTCAATGTATTCTCAGGTAAAAATCATAACGTCACGTACACTCAATGTATTCTCAGGTAAAAATCATAACGTTACGTACATTCCATATATTCTCAGGTAAAAATCATATCATCACGTACACTCAATGTATTCTCAGGTAAAAATCATAACGTCACGTACACTCAATGTATTCTCAGGTAAAAATCATAACGTCACGTACACTCAGTATATTCTCAGGTAAAAATCATAACGTCACGTACACTCAATGTATTCCCAGGTAAAAATCATAACGTCACGTACATTCCGTGTATTCTCAGGTAAAAATCATAACGTCACGTGCACTCAATGTATTTTCAGGTAAAAAATCATAACGTCACGTACACTCAATGTATTCCCAGGTAAAAATCATAGTGTCAAGTACACTCGATGTTTTCCCTGATAAAAATCAATTAGATGAGTTCATATTAATTGATTTACTGTCATGTTGTAAATTTTGAATGAATTTACCGGGTGGCAGTAAATACACACGGTGCTTTGAACCTTCTCGAAAAGAACTTGAGTCGAAACTTCGACTTTAGTCTGAGATACTACTCAAATTCTGACTGCTCAAACAGAAAAAAAAAATACATCCAAGTTGGCCGGTCACGCTCCTAAACGTCAAAATACATATGTTCAGGAAACCTTATTGAAAGCATTGTTACTAAACGTAAATACATAATGCCTATATGTTGTGTGCTTGCAATTGAATTTGTGAGCTACTGGATTTTCAATCGCAAGGGGTGTCTTCCAGGTTGGGTGCATGGGCTCAAAGGGACACCTATAATGATTAAATGGCGTATTTTTAAAATTGAACGATTTCGGCTACCACGGAACAGGCAGCATAGCAACTGTTAATACCATGTTTTTGTTGAATGTCGTCTTTTGCACCGTACTTTTCTTGACAAAGTTCAGAGGGTGGATCGTGTGTGATTTTCGGCAATTTTCGATGGAAGGCCTTATATCATAAAGGTATACACCCGGGGTTGCTGTTTTAGAATATAAGACTTTACGGATATGTAATCCTCGTCATGATTATGTCCAGCCCCCGGGCTTTCACACCTAGGACAGGTGAACACTCACTTCCGTGCATTAGTCAAACATGGAGCTGTTGTACAGAAGGTGGGTATCGTTTTCATCCAGGTTTTAAATCATTATTTAGGGACAATTAAATCATTATTTAGGGACAATTAAATCATTATTTAGGGACACTTAATCATTACTTAAATCATTATTTAGGGACAATTAAATCATTATTTAGGGACACTTAAATCATTATTTAGGGTCAATTAAATCATTACTTAAATCATTATGTAGGGACACTTAAATCATTATTTAGAGACACTGGAGACAAACAAAAATGGATGCATGGGGTGATATATTTTTTTTTTTTTAGCTTAAAGTAAAAAAATAATAATAAAAAATAATGGACTTGTAAATTTTCCATGATGGTAAAAAGTTGAAATATATAACCTCCTCCCTATACAACTCTACATGAATTTTCCCTACTGTTTTGAGAATACTGTTACGGTAAATTGAATTCATTTTACATAGAAAAACAAAATTTAAATTTTATTTTCATCATTTTGAAAAAAGTTTTTAGCAAGTGTCGTTAATAGCATTTTGATAAATACAATGTAGCATGAATTTGGATAAATTGGAAAATCAACCATATCTGAAATTTTCCATTTTCCCAATAAGAACTTTTTTTCATATTTTATACAACTAAGGTTGTATTACTGTATCAGCTAATCCTTCCGAGAGAAAGGCATAAGACATTTTATGAAACTGGTCCTAAACGATTAGTACCGCTCTCCTTTTGTGTGTCCTATGATAAATACCCCCCCCCCTCTCTCTCTGTAATTGTTTTGTCATGACGACACAAAATGAGTTTTTGTAAAAAAAAAAATGATTTCAATCGATGTTGTAAGGCTTCTTTTTATTGACCAATGTGAAGAAAAGGACAAAAATATAACTTTGAAGTTTTAAATTTTTAAAAGTTTAAAAGAGTGGAAATTTGTATGTCCTACTGTGTGAGGAGAGCTATCAATATCAAAATGATATCAAGCTGTTGTAATACCAGGACTATAACCCAGTGACCCGGCCCAGTTTGTACAGATATCGCTGACCAGTACTGTGAGTTGATGAATGATTTATCAAACTATTATTATTTTTTTTTTTACAGATGGATGTTCCTTCTCATAGTGTATATTTCAGGAATTGTTGTTTCTTACCCCCAATTTCGGGGACAGATTCCTAACGGGGAGCAGGTGCCCGACCCCTACACGGACGGTGTGTGGTCCGCCGTAGGCCACGCTAATCCTAAAGGTGGACATGAGAGAAATCCATTCGGTAACGACTTTGCTGCGTCCGGAATGGTAGGCATATATATAATAATGGATTTGATTTGCTTTCGTTTTATTTTCGCTATGTTATGGTGGAAATATCACGAAATGAAAGCTGCAGTGAACATACACACATAAATAAAACGTTCTCTATAAAATGGAGAAAGAAAATCAGAAGCTGTATTTACAGTATTTAAAAATCAATATAATGAGTTTTTGTTGTTAAATTCTCTTACATTTCTCGATATATAAGCATTGTGATGCGCAATTAAGTAATCTGTCGACCTGATAGACCCAATGACTCATAGAGAGAGAAAACAAGCCGCGTTACAAAAAAGGAATATGATGTTCAGTTTGTTTTATATACATTTAACCCTATACAACACTCAACACAGATATTCTATTTCTCAAAGATATGTAACATTCAGATCAATATTACACTGTATTGTAGACATGGTCGGAGACCCTCTGTAGAACTGATTCTGACGGGGACGGGAGGAGTAATGGGGAAGAGCTCGGCGACCCTGACTGCTCGTGGAACCAGAGTCATCCCTTAACAGGGCGCGCCATTAGTCATCCAGGTAACTCATAACTACCCATCAGTTGACTAATAATCATACATCGTGATAATTGTAACATGTCGTTATGTAAGAGAATGGTCATGCTTTTGGACAGGTGTCTGCGAACCTATGGATGACAACCGATGTAAAGGAAAGAACGATTGGGTGGTTTGCAACAGAAAGAACGAACTGGAATGTGATTTGATATATGATCCAGGTAAGATTGAAATATAATTTCCCATATATCTTCTGGTGATTTAAAGATTGTCCGATATAAAGAATAAAACAAAACCAACAAGCAAGCAACGAGATGACTCTGAATATATTATTTTTGGAAAGGATGTCACTTTTTATTTCAGAAACGCAATATTTCGACATCAAGTTTCCTCGACGAAGAGTTCCTTCAAAGAAGACGACTTATACATGCATGGTGGTGGAGGTACCGGAGGTGGGAGACCACCACATGGTGGCTAACAAACCCCTCGTAGACAACGATCACGTGATGCATCATATGCTGCTTTATGGTTGTGAAGGTAACCTACAAAATGCCATATTTTAACATTTAAATATTTAGAAAATCTTGTTCATAGAAAGTTTAAATGGTACAGCATATTGTAGGAGATGCCGTTCCAAAGTTGAACACACCGTACGAATGCGGCATGGAGCCTTCCATGGGTTGTAGAGATCTACTAGGTATATGGCAAGTCGGACTGCAGGGAGAGTGCATGCACCCTGACGCGGGCTTCCGGTTCGGAAAAAACGGATATCGACATCTTGCTCTGCAGGTATGTTTTTATCCAAAACAATTTCTATCTTTTGTGGAAATCGGATATAACCACATTGATATTTAAGATTGACATATTTTTCCTAGAACTTACTAATGATCCTATTTTGGAGTAGTAGTTTGATAACATTAAAGACTGCTTGAATCGTTTTCCAGATGCACTGGACAAACATACAAGAACGGTCCGATTTCTACGACAGTTCAGGGATGAGGATATTCTACACGACCTCCCTCCGACAGCACGACGCCGGGACCCTGTGGGTGGGTCAGATGTTCTTGGAGATTCCTCCCCACACACCGGAAATAGATGTTGAAGGTGTATGCTCCTCCGAATGTACGGCCAAAATTTTCACGGAAAATCTCAATGTAATTGGAGCGATAAATCACATGCATACATTGGGTAAGTTTGTAAATCATACTAATGTATGTACAGATGTTTGTGTAAATCATACTAATGTATGTACAGATGTTTGTGTAAATCATACTAATGTATGTACAGATGTTTGTGAAATTATATTTCTCAGATTCCGATTTACTGAAAGTGGAGTTCGTAAAAATAAGATCCATTTTTCTTTCATTATTCAGGAATCAGACAAAATGTGAAACATTTCAGAAACGGTGAACTTCTTGGCCTCATCACCAACGATACCCATTACTCCTACAACAGGCCGACGCAGACCATGTCAGTCTTCATCTTTTTAGCCAAGGATATAGATCCGTTTCTTAACCGGGAAAAAAATAAATTTAAAAAGCCCAAAACAGAGTCCTTTGCGAAGAATCATAATTTAAACAGTTGAAATTCTTTCACATTGAAATCATTAATAGAATGATAATAATTGTTATTTAATGAACCTACTTGAATTTTTTTTTTCAGTTTTGACCATCCAGTTGTGGTGAAACCTGGAGATGAACTCAGAACGACCTGCACGTATAGCTCACAAGGATTAGGAAAGTCCACGTTTTTCGGAAAAGGAACCCACGATGAAATGTGTTTTGCGTTCTTGAAATATTACCCGAAACAGAAAGCCAAAGTTCAGCGATGTTTGTCCTTTAAAAAATTGTCTATGTGCTCAACATTTTCCGAAACAGTGGAGCTATTTGACGACGGATTAAAAGGCTGCAACATTCCAAAGTTTACATCTCTGACAAACCCTGCTACACTGACTATGGTGTTTCAGGTACGAGGTGTTACCTCACTTTGCAATGCTGAATGTATACCACAGAAAAAATTTCTACTATGCATTTATTGAATGAGGTCAAGGACAATATGTGTTTTGTTGGACCTGTGGACCAAAATATTGCCAGTGGCCGTAGAACTAACATTTTGGCTCGAGGTTCCAACAAAACATATGTTGCCAGAGACCAGTCACTAAATGTTCCGTTATACCCTTGTTAAATAATCAGCAAACTTTCTTGTATTAGATATTACACGTCCAAGAACGATTGTGGGTAATGACAGAGTGTCTCTGAATATCACGGGAATTTTGGACAAGATTAAAACATCAATGTGGGATAAAAATCTAAATTCAAGTAGTTGAGGGAGGGAAGGAGATAAAAACTCTCAAAGGCATCTGTCGTCTGACATCGATTACGCGTTTTTATTTTTAACCAATCAAATTTCCATTGTACATTGAAAGACATTACAAGACTGCATCTACACTTTTTGATGTATAAACAGTAAAAAAGAAAAGTATACATTATAACATGTACAGAGTGTTAGTAGTCCTTGTACATGGTAATAGATTTGGATCAACATTCATCATGTTTAGTTTTCGGGGGTGGGGATGTCTCGATGATGGCTATGTGAATTTAGTTCTTTGTAAGACATTGAACTTTTGATTTTGCCCCTTAACAAGCTGAGTTTCAGATTAACAAACTTGTCACGGATAATTACGAGTTAATCCGAGTACCAACGTATATCAATGTGATGACGTCACACTGCCCATTGGAGACTCGATGTTGGACTGAGCAGTCCAACATTCAAGTTTTCAGTGGACCGGACAGTCCGAAGATTGTATTTACTGGACTCTTCATCATATACGGTTGTTCAGGGGATAAACTGTAAGGGTATCACAAAACGGTACAGAACCACTTTTAAGCCCCGTATGCTAGTTTGCCAGCCATACTGTTGGTAACTGTTACCAGTTTTAAAGCCTTTGGGATACAATAAAACCCGGGATTACAACTGTTCTTTAACAATGTTGCTGCAAGAGTTGTTTTGATCGAAATCTCGTGATCAATTTACTGTTTTACTGTCTTGACATTTGTTTCTTTAGATACAAGCAAAGTGCAGAGCGGACATTTGTACACAAGAGTGCAAGGACACCATACGGAAATTGAGGCAGCATCCATGTTTAAAAGAAGATATCTGGGAATATATTAAATTTTTCTTGATGGCGGAAAAGCAGGGTAACACGGGAATCGACGTTGAGAAATTGTTAGTGCTTTATTCTGTGTGTGATTTACAACTCGGAAAAGAAATCGGAAGTGACACTGTCATTGGAGAAACAACACTGCGCACGACTCCGGATTACAACAGAGACAGACAGTTCACATCTAGTACTAGTAGTGTTGGTTCTAGTGGCGTCATTTCCTGTCCGGAATGTCCACCGACACCTCTATTTAAATGCATCACAAACTCCACCCCACAAAACGCATCTCCGTCCATAGCTGCCATTTTAAGTATAATTATATCTTTGATATAAGTTAATAGGATTCAAGAAATGTTTGAAATGTTTGGTCTATTATGTGAAAGTGGTATGGATGTACATGCTATCTTAAGATGGGTGTATGGCGATCTCTTTGTGTGTGGTGTGGTACAGCAAGTCATTTTTATCGTCACTCTCGAATGTCTACGTTTGTAGATCTGCTGAAGGATGTGTGAGTAGAGTGACTGAGCATTTATACTAAAGTGCAAATAAAATAATTGATTTGTATTATCATAATTTCTTTGTCAAAGACAAATATAGATGTACTATCAATATATCAAAACAGTAAAACTATAAATTTTATGTTGTATCTATAGAGGTCATAGGCAACACCGCTTACTTTAATCACGTTGCTCTATGTATTGATGTGCTAAAAGATACGGAATTTCATGGAAAGCTATTCTACATGTGTGTTCTTCATTAAGGAGAGAATATTATACTTAAGATCAATTCAACTACCCACGCCTCCGAAACATATGTGTCCCGCATATAAAACATTTTAATTTCTAAATGTATAAATGTTTAATCATTTTGAATAATTCAACCCAAAATTACTTGTTGTAGACATGTGCTTTTTATTTCAAATTATTGTCATTGGGTCAAATGCTGTCTGACGTGTTCATACCGTTGTTTGACCGTTCTTGTCACACTGATTGTGACTACGGATTACTCCATTTACCTGATCAAGATATAAGACTCACGGCGGGTGTGGCCGGTTAACAGGGAATGCTTACTCCTGCTAGGCATCTGATCCCATCTCTGATATGTCCAGGTGTCCTTGTTTGCCCAACTCGTTTAGTTTTGTATTCTTAATGGGAGTTATTGAGATTTTTATATTGACCTTTTTACTATAATCATTTTTCTGTTTATTGCTATGTGAGTTTTAGGCGAGCAACCAATATTTTTTTTAAGAAAATGCACAAACACCTTGTCTCCAGCGTTGACACATTTTCATGTCATGGTATTTTTTTGTCTGCTAATAGCAGCTTCTATTTGCTGGATTACACACACACACACACACACACACACACACACACACACACACACACACACACACTCGCTAGAAATCTAAACATTTGGAGCTTCTGGCTTCATTGGATCTGACACTTTGTACATTAAATCCAAGGGTAAAATAGCTTTTCTACCCAGCATAAGTATATTTGGTGTTAACTGTGTAGACTTATGCTCGGCGGACCTACAGGTCATACTAGTTATTATTATACTTTCATGTAAAATATTCGAACCTGATTGGTCAAGAAGCATTTGAAAAAACATATTGTTACCCTCTGAGAACAGAAAACACGCGCCCCAGGGTGATAGTATCTAGCAACTGGTAACAGTACTTAACAACGGGTGATATTATAAAAAAAAAATATAACATGCGTCATATTTATGCGCGTACGGTTCGCCGTAGATTGCTAGACGACGTCGTTTGAGCGTTTGTAATAAACGCGAGTACCCGCATCGAAATACGAAATATCGCATGACAGTGATTGATTAAATGTCAACAGACGTAAGTTTTTCTGCTTTCCAGTTTACATAACATTCAGTATAATAAAACAAATATTGCATGTAGTTGAGGGTAACATTGAAATTTTCACCCCTCGAGAAACCATTGTCAACCTCGGCTACGCCTCGGTTGACAATGGTTTTCTCGGGGTGAAAATTTGCAATGTTACCCTCAACTACATGCAATATTTATATAATATACTCCTAGATGTTTAGACTTTTTCTTCATCATGGAAATGCCTCAGAATATCCCCTCTTCTGAGGAAGGGGTTACTTGTTCCATAATATCTTGGTTTGCTTCAAGCACTGTACATTATCTACACATTATTCATTTGACAAAATAAGTCTTTGCCATTGACAACATAAGGACACAAGGAAGTGCCCTTTGTTACGGACGCCTTCAATTATTGGTTTTTCTAGCCAGGATTTCCCAAGATCTATATTTTCAGCTTGTTCTTACATTGCTACAATCGACATTTTGCTGGTGTTCCCACCTTCAAATACTGTCCGTACCCGTGCCCTATTTTTCAAAGAAATACTAGAGCAGATGTTTCCACATCGTTTGTATGAACCCCTGATTAAAGTGTCAGTGTTTGTATGAACCCCTGATTAAAGTGTCAGTGTTTGTATGGACCCCTGATTAAAGTGTCAGTGTTTGTATGTTTTACTTTTAGGCCTGTCGTTCCGTGAGGAACATAGGCCATCTACGACAGTCCTCCAACGAACACGATTCTGGGCTGCTTTTGTGGCGTCATGCCAGGTCATGTCCTGCGCTTTTAGTTCTACTTCTGAGTCACGCCTCCAGGTGTTTCTTGGACGTCCCCTCTTTCTCTTACCCTGTGGGTTCCAGGTCAGGGCCTGGCGTGTGGTGCTGGAAGGTGGCTTCCTTAAAGTGTGTCCAATCCAGCCCCACTTCCTACGTCTGATTTGTATGCCTATGGGTTCCTGCCCTGCTCTCTTCCATAGTTCTTCATTTGTGATCTTTTCAGGCCATCGGATGTTGAAGATGCGCCTGAGACAGGTATTGTAAAATGTCTGGATCTTCTGCAGGGTTGTTTTGGTCATTCTCCATGTCTCTGCTCCATACAGCAAGACGGACTTAACATTGGAGTTGAGGATCCGCAGTTTGGTAGTAATGCGTATGTTCTTTGAGGCCCATATGTTCTTTAGCATGGTAAATGCTGCTCGTGCCTTGCCGATTCTTGACTTGATGTCGCGGTCTGTGCCACCCTGTCTGTCCATCACACTCCCCAGGTAGATGAAAGACTCAACTTCTTTGATGGGCTCACCACCAACTGTGACTGGTAATTGGACAGTGGTGTTGATCTTCATCAATTCTGTTTTCTTCAAATTGATCTTGAGTCCCGTTCCTGCTGATGTTGTTACAAGGTGAGTTGTTTTGTCCTGCATCTGACCGTGGTTGTGCGAAAGGAGAGCCAGGTCATCGGCAAAGTCGAGATCGTCGAGTTGCGTCAGGAGTGTCCACTGTATACCATTATTCCTGCCTGATGTGGTAGTCCTCATGATCCAGTCAATAACCAAGAGGAAGAGGAATGGTGACAGCAAACAACCTTGTCGAACTCCTGTCTTGACCTCAAAACTCTCGGACATCTGGCCAGCATGGGTAACCCTGCATGGCATGCCTTGGTAGGTGTTACGGATCAGGGAGACGATCTTCTCGGGTACTCCATAGTGTCTCAGTATCTTCCACAGTGTCTCACGGTCCACGCTGTCGAACGCTTTCTCGTAGTCGATATAGAGGGGTGACTTCCACTCCAGTGACTGTTCGATGATGATGCGCAGACTGGCTATCTGGTCAGCACATGATCTGTTGCGTCTAAAACCAGCCTGCTGGTCACGGAGCTTTGGGTCCACTGCCTCTTTCATCCTCTCGAGAAGGATCCTGTTGAGGACCTTGCCTGGCACTGACAGGAGCATAATTCCCCGGTAGTTACTGCAGTCCCTCAGATCACCCTTCTTTGGTAGCTTAATGAGGATGCCTTCTTTCCATTCCTCTGGGACGTTCTCTTCCTCCCAGATCTTCTTGAAGAGGTTGTGCAAGATGTTAACAGCTGTCTCTGTATCAGCTTTGATGGCTTCCGCTGGTATCTCGTCAGGCCCTGCCGCTTTTCCATTCTTAAGTGTGGTAATTGCTCTCCTGATCTCTGTCTTTGTTGGCTTGTCGCAGTCGATAGGGAGGTCTACATTGGCTGGTTGTATGTCTGGAGGCATAGCTGGTGTTGGTCTATTTAATAGCTCTCCAAAGTGTTCTACCCATCTCTTCAATTGTTTTTCTGTTGTTGTGAGAGGGTTCCCGTTCTTGTCCTTCACTGGCTAGTGTTTGTATGTACCCCTGATTAAAGTGTCAGTGTTTGTATGAACCCCTGATTAAAGTGTCAGTGTTTGTATGAACCCCTGATTAAAGTGTCAGTGTGTGTATACTGTCTGCCAGGTATGAGTTGGATTTGCATCTCATTTGCTGAAAGCATGTCTATCTATCTAACTAGTCTAACTAGTGGACCCTCGCCATCTTTCTTGTTCATCAAACACCTTAAGGAACTGTGGGCTGTTCTTTGCCGTGCAATTACCGGTAGTACCTAAATACTGAATGAAATAGACTCTAGCCAATAACTCTTTCGTATTACGCAATATTTGCGCTCATCTTTTATCAAACACACCAGCATACGAAGTTCTTTACCATCATGTACTTGCGATAAGACAGCACCCATTGTCCTGTCACTAGCATTGGTATAAAAAACAAAAAGTTTGGTTGTGCTAACACTGGAGCCTTAACTAAGTCAAACAATACTTCAAATGCGTTCGGACATTAGTCTGAACAAATGATTGCAATGCCTTCCTGTATTAGTAAGTGAAGTGGTTTAGCAATAACACAAAGCATTGACATGAACATTCTGTAGTAACTACAGAACCCAATCAAAATCTAAGTTCAGTGATAATGTTTGGTTGAGACCATTTGCGTGATTTCAGTTTTGTTTGGATCAGTTGAGATCCCATGCTCTGACACGACATGTACAAGATCAGTTGAGATCCCATGCTCTGACACGACATGTACAAGATAAACTAATCTGCCAATAACGCACACTTCAATTCTGCAGAAACCAGTTTTTTTCGAAGCCTTAAAAGAGGTGCTCGTTCATTTCTTTAGAGGTCTTATGTAGTCTACTTATAGAAGACATGTGTCCCGATGTAAACGTGCCAGTGTGTTGTACATTCATCTTTCAAACGTTGTCGGGAATTACATAGCCTAAATATCATCATGTTGAAATGATACATACCATTACCATTGGCAATCGCTGTTTTAATCTCATGGTTCATTTTTATTTGCTAATGACCCAAACACAAATACAGAGTAGAGAACCATTTATACTCTACAAGATGGTCTAGGGTCTCATCAATTCTTGGAATACGCAATTTCCGAGTTGCCCATTACATGTAGTTCTTTCCCTTTGCGGAACTCTTACGCGCAGTGAGACGCAAAACATACTTTCGTCCACACGTGGTGGGTACAAATGCTTATCTCTACCCTCATATATTGTCTAAAGGATGATTATCAGACATCATGCAACCATCCAAACTGCTGGGACACACATGTGTAGTAAGTTTATGAGTATTTGATAATAAAATAACTCATGCAAAAACCGATAATCATCTTCTGATTTTATGAAAGTATCACTCGCGTACTCGTGCAGAAGAGGAAATAAAACACACTTGTATACACTTGATTATTTCTACAAATTACACATTTCCTAATCAGGAGTACAAAATATAAGAGAAAAGAAAAGAAAATGAGAAAAATCGCACATAAAAAATATTCTTTTTAATATATGGAACAACAAGTGACCAAGTTCGTTTTCATTGGACATTTATCGGTGAGATACTTGTAATAATCACCTCTGTTTCAGATGGTAAGTATATAGTGTCAGATGCCACTATTCTGAATTCTACCACAGTCATTGCAAAGATCAAAAGAATGCCGCGGTCATTACTCTGCGATATAACGTCATACGTAATAACTAATTCTGAGAAAATTGATACACATCTTATTTGCACTTCGTGTTTTGCTAATACAACAAGAAAGACGACAACTGGTAATTCAATTTTATAGTCAGAAAAATTATCAGTGTATTTTGCAAAACAAAGTTATACATGGCTGAAAACTATTTGTAATTCAATATAAATCAAATGTCTGCATTCCGAGATCGATACACACGTAAACAATAATGACGATGCATGCACAGACAACTTAACTCTTTTCTTTGTATATTGGGTTCACGGCGGGTGTGACCGGTCGACAGGGGGATGCTTACTCCTCCTAAGCACCTGATTCCACATTAGAGAGAGTTGGGCAAACACGGATCCCTTGGACATACTAGAGGTGGGATCAGGTTCCTAAGAGGAGTTCGAGTTAAAGTTGTACCAGTATTTACCATTTTAAAGCTGACATGAATTAATAAATATAGTATAATTCTATATGTCCGCCATATTTCTCTGCTAATCCGCCATATTAGTTGGAATTTCTATTGTTATATATATCGGGGTTCGCATGGTATATAAGGGGACGAGCTTTGCTACGCTTAACTTCACATCTTCGATTTACCTGTGCGGGTAGCTTCGATAGGTAACACGTACATCTCCGATACTAATTTATAGGACATCAAGAAGAAATGAAATCACGTTTTGGAACACCACGCAGTGCTCAAAATTATAATAAACATATCGTACAGTAGTAAATCATTCTAAATATATATATTTGGATAAATATATATAGAATGCCTTTACTTGACGTGAACGTGCGTACATTTGCAGTAAATATGTCAAAACTATACAAAAATGCGGAGAAATGTTTAATCTGTTTATCTATTGATAAAATGGAATAAGCAAAGAGTATACAATCTATACCATTCACAATTACTTCAAGTAAAAGGCAAAGACATAAATACTACTGTACTTATAAAAATGGCATGTATGCTCGCCATGAAAACGCATCGAATGCGGACGACTATTTACCTGGGCCTACTCGTAATATCTGTAAAGGACCGCAGATGTACGTGTACACTTGTCGAAAATACTCCAAGTAGTAGTAAAACTCCCTTTATTTGCATAATCCATGAAACAAAACGATAAACTCCATTTGCATTCCAACAGTAAACAACATTGTCCATTGTACAGACTGCGACACACTTAGCCCGTGCCGATCAGCTATCTTCAATCAGGGGAAGTATCAGAGTATAATATTTACCCTGTATTGTGCATGAATCCTTATACCATATGATTTACTGGTCAGAGTATTGCAGATTTATAAATCAGGAAATCATTTAGGTACATAAATTTGCATATACAACACTGTACGAGTGTATGGGGTGAGAGAGAGAGAGAGAGAGAGAGAGAGAGAGAGAGAGAGAGAGAGAGAGAACAACGGGAGAGATAACGAGAAGAGAGAGAGAGAGAGAACCGATGATCTTGTAATAATCGTGCTCTTATTAAGACAAATGATATCGTTAATTCAATAAAAAGAGAACAGTACTAGTAACTCAATATTGCTCTCATTAATTGATAATACAGATTTATTGGATTCGTTTAAAGCACGCATTAATTAAAAATTAAACATATTTTTAAATAATGTTATTTTCAATTACTTCATTTTATGCTTGGCGCTCAATAGATCTTATAGATCTATGCCATTTTGCGTTATTACATTCTGCGTCGAACTCGACGCAAATTGTACGAATGCAAAATGTAATAATCGAGTTTATCATATTATGCGTCGTTATCAAACATCAAGGGGAGAGGACAAGAGTGTCTGTCACCCACCTTTAATAACAATATCCATTTTTTGTTAGTTTTTAATGCAAATAAAAGATACATTGAGTGACAACCCCTCCCCCACTTACCCCAGCTTGAAAGTTCTGATATAATAGTAGAAGACACACACCACCACCAATTAAGAAAATGAAGATATGAGGCACTCATAGTAGAGGACTCTAACCACCCCATCCCACCCCCAACGACTGAAGAAAACGAAGTGTAGGGGGAAATCATTGAGGCAGTCAAAGTAAAAGACTCTTTAACCCTTCACCCCCACATTAGGACTTTGAACATCGGACAAAACATCTTGGTTTGTTTGGGTGTTTTGTTTTATTTTATTACTCTTTTCGTTCATCTTTTTTAATTATTATTTTGAATGGCAAGAAATTTTGAAGAATCCAATTTTCCATTTTCCCCCTGTTGTACCCCCCCCCCCCCCCCCCCCCCCCCATGAAAAATAACGATACATGTCTGGTTATTTCATGTACATTTTGTTTTGCAACACATGCATGTATACTAATTGTATGGTGCATGTAGAATTGCACCCTTTACCAAGTTTTCCTTCATTTACACAGTGTAAGGAATGGTAAACCAAAATCACGAAACAAAATGCATAAAGACCAAGATATTTTCAAGCGTAGGAACTTCATTCATGAATACATAAATACATGTATTCAGAAAAATCGCATGCATGCATTGCAGGACTATAGCATTTGTGTGTTTTAACGTTTCTGTAACATGCTATAATGATTACTTTGAGGCTTGAGTGTAATTTATTCATAAATATTTTCATTTCGTAGATCTGGCGCAATGGCCATACCGCTGTACATAGAAATTTCAAATTCAAATGTATTCGATAAGATGTTAGTATGCATAAATCAGTAAAATTCGTGTTGAGGTTTTATTTGATATGATACAATGTCAATATACTGTAATGCATTAGTAGGATATTCAGAAGGCAAGAGTATAAATATTTTCTTTTTTCATTATCAGTATCAATATCTATATGATCACGAACAAACATTATATAATTTATATCCGGATTCATTTATACCGATTTAGATATCAATAAAAACAAAGCTGCATAGTTTGGGAGAGGGGTTTCTAATGAGTCTGATGAAATTAAAAGAAGGAACCCAACATTTGCATTCAAACTAGATATACTTCAACATGAATTCATTTCTGCTCTGACTGAAAGCATGATTCTAAATTTGGGAACGAATCTTGCATACAAAATAATTAATAGGGGAACACATAAATTCGAGCTCCTTTGGAATTTAATGAAATGTAGATATGCACCTTTCTTTCAACACGAATTGATATGTTGTTTCAGGCACGAAAACAGGGGATTGGGGTGGGCAGGAAGGCTGGTCTGCTTTCCCCACTTTTTTTGACAATTTACTTTTCCCCCGTTATTCTTACATACAAAGTCAGTATTTTCTACATGCACAGTTCAAACTAATATTTTTTTTTAAAATTTGTAATGAATTCAATTATAAGCATCAACTCCTGTAAGTTTCCAATATATTGGCAATCACAATTTTTAAATAGCTGGAAATTTTTAATGCTTGAAAGCTTACATTTATATAAGTGATCAATTTTCTTTCCTTCTGTGAAATGATATATTATAAATCGAAGTAGGACGGTCTCTCTCTCTCTCTCAATGAATATGGACATACAGAGACTGTAAATAATTATGCGGTTCCAAAAGAGACAACAAAACTATATTTTCGTTTATAAATTTCCTTTCATATGTGTCTTTGTGTAATGAACTGTTTATTATGGATTGCAAATGTAATACACGCATTTGCACACAGATGTATATTTTCGATCATTATTCCCTTATTTGTATATCCAAGTTTGTATATGATCATCGAGAAATTTTGAATTGTGCACGCAATATATCCAACCAGATATTAGATTCCCGATTTCTATAAACTGCAAAACCTCGACCAGACAAGCATTCAATACAGGAAATATTTTCGACTCTGACATCTCCCCTGGTTGAAGACACCCTGTTTGGCACGGGTGAAGTGTGTCGCAGTCTGTATAATGGAATGAGAACGTGTTGTAAAGTTCTAACGAGATACAAATGGACTTTATCATTTTGTTTCGTGGATTTATCAGAATAAAGAGAATCTAATATTTTCGGTAAGTGCACATCTCCGATACCTGTTGAATAGACGCCCGTATTTGATACTTTTTTTGGCGATTATACCTTGTGCATTGCATATTATGCATAGGGCATGTAACTTTATTTTGCAAGAATTGATATAAATAATATATTTTATGCTCTTTGCCTATTCCATTCTATCAGTATGTAATTGACAAATGATTTATCCGCATTTATTTTATTAGAAAATGCAAATACTTGTATGCACTTACAAGTATGCAAGAAAAGCTTCTTTTTTTTTGCATTTTTGTCTAACTTATCTAAACTTCCAGAATGTTGCATTAGTATACAATCAATATTTTGTAATTTTGAGCAAAGCATGTTTTAAAATGTTATTTTATTTGTTTCTCATTCCCTGTATATTACTATCGGAGATGTGAACTGGTCGAGTCCACCTAGAAAAATCACTCAGGTGTGACAATCACATTTGGGGTATATACGGGTAGAGTAAATTAGGCTACCTGAAAGAAATATGGCGGATAAGATGAGAAAGGTGTACGTATTTATTAATTCATGTCAGCTTTAACTTGCCGTGAACGCTCTTTCATATTTCTATTAGACTTGTTTTCAATGTTTCTTCTTTGTCTGACCCCTTTGCTGATCACACTTGAAACTTTTCTCAAATCAACATCAAAACGTATGATTCTTCATCACTTTACATGCCATTCCTCACGATGAATCAAAGACTAGACTTTTTTTTATAGACAGTTGCATTTTCAACAAAATTGGAGAAAGGAAATATTCATATATAGCGACCAGTCATCTAAAAATTTACTTTGTTAAACATGATCTGATTCCACACACAAGTACTCTGAAGTCGTCAATATCTTCGTAGTTTTTGTTGATAAGATCTTTTGAAATTCCCATGGACACGAATTGTACTCCTTTGTTAGCTGACCTGTTTTTATATTCTTAAGATGATTTTAGCTTCTCCGCCGTCAACTTCCCATATTTAGGTAGCGATATTCCATTATTACCTGTATGGTTTTTATATCTCTCAACTGATTCGATATGCAAGAGCTTGTTCTGCGCATGATCAGTTTTTAAATCGAGGCAGGCTACTGACAAACAAGTTACAGAGGTTTCAACAGTCTCCTTTAAAGCCATCATTTCGCAAATTCTATGGTCGTTATAATGACCTAGTTTGCCAATAGTATTATTAGGTTAAATGCTGTCTGACATGTTTCATACTGATTGTTAGGTTGCTCTTGGCACGGTGGTTTTGACTACGGATTACTCCATTTACCTGATCAAGATATAGGGCTCACGACGGGTGTAACTGGTCGTCAGGGGATGTTTACTCTTCCTTGGCACCTGACCCCCACCTCTGGTATATCCAGAGGTCCGTGTTTGCCCAACTCTCTATTTTGTATTCCTTATTGGAGTTATATGATTGATCACTGTTCTTTATCTTCACCTTTTATTTTGTTAATGAACATCCTTCATTCCTTTCACTGTCTTTTCTAAACTCTCTGATTTCGTCTTTGTCGTTGTGTTATCTTTCACAGCTCCTTGACACAACCCACTGTCTTCGTGTCTCTTTTGCTCCGCACCAACAAAGACATCGTTTAGATTTGGGGGTTTAGACTGCTTACCTGGTAACCCTAGGTTTAGCTTGCTAAAGCATCAATAAAGTATTCTTTGGCCAGGGTTTCACACACATCTCCATTGCCTGTTGGATAAGCTTATCGTATTAAGCGCTTTATTTCTTGTCCAAGTTGAGGTGTTGACTCGGAGTCTTTCTGGCGTCTTTCTCTTAGCTGGTGTCCTATACAAGTATGTCTGAGACACGTTTTTCTGATTATTCAGATAACTCTTTGTTGTTCTGATCGGTTTCCAAACACCCTTTCTCCTTGCCCTAGTTAATATACAACGAAAAACATTCCCATCTCTGCTTCGGACCAATGGTTTAAACAAGCAAAAGCATAGAAATTAGACTTATAGTCTAACCATGAAGTTGAACAGGCATAAGTTGCTGGTTTTAGTTTGCTGGGCTTGTCTTTATTAATCCTAGCTGCTTCCCCCAGACCCCGTGTATCTTAATCAAGTCCCAGACTATAGCCTGAAACCCAGGGTTTGTAGCACCCATTCAAATACAGACCTAAAATGTAGGAGCATACGTTTACTTTTTAAAAAAGAATCCGAGAGTTCAAATGATCCCGATTCAGAAATTTTGAGACACCGCAAATTAAATCCCAATACCTTTATCGTGGTCTTCTCACGGACTGCTTCTTTCTTAATGACTCCCGATTATTGAAACGTTTGCAACTTTTTAATATTCTTTCTCTGACGTATTCTATAAGTCATGGTCTTGTAAATGTTTAGGGGTATCGTATAAACACAGAGAACAACATGTATCAATCGGAACTCCTCGAAGGTCTCGTGCAGTCGACTCGATTCCGATGAAAGCTTATCTGATTCTTGCATATAGAATCAATCCAACTACAGAAATTTCATTAGATATATGAACTTTTTCGATGAATAACTTTCATAATCACGGAGAAATTTTGGGTTCAATGCATAGTTGATAAGACAGGCGGGATTATATTTGACTTTTTTGCACTTAAATTCAACTTAGAACAGAACACCCCAAATCAAAGCAGAGTAACAGAATTTTATACAAAATAGATAATGAAAGTTTTATTACTACCTCTATAAAAAAGTATTTACACTTTGATATCTAAATATGAGGCTATTCTGAGTAGGCGAGTTTTGTTTCCTCTTAAAGTGTCCCAACGTTATTGCAATTTTAAATAGCGTCATCACCCGAAAGTTTAAGAGTCACAATCACCTGAGCCGAAGGCTCAAGTGAGTTGTGCTTTTCTGGTCAAAAGTAAAAAGTCCCTCGTCGCTGATGTCGGAGTCCTCGTTTTCACATTTTCGATTTCTTCGCTATAGAACCATAGAACCAATTTCAACTAAATTTTGCAGAAAATATCCTTGCATAAAGTGCGATTCATGCTTCCGTTGAATAGAAAATTATGGGGAAACAGAGTATACTTTCTTGAATACATGAATTTCGTCTGAAAATTCCTATGTAACAAAAAAGGGACTTCCAAATAATACTAGTAATAAATGAATTGATTACAAAACACTAGTATGCACATATAAAAAATATACACAAACGTGTATTCCGGGTTAAACATTTTTTGTTAGCTATGAGTATCAAATGTCGAGTTGGTTTTCAAGATATGAATAAAGCCATTTTGAGGAAACGTTGATGTTGAAAGAAAATATATTTTCACGCAGGCGATTCTTACTTCTTCAAAAAGTAAAATGCTGTTGTTCATTCATGAGGTCTGAAAGGATTTACAATAAGCAAGACCGAATTCTAAGCCGATCTGCGGTCCCGTGATGGATCAATGCTGTGTTAGCATAGAAATTGATTCCTGGACGCCAGTATCTCTTAGTTAAGCATGCCAGTGAACTAAGGAGGGAAGTGAAATGGACGATCGCAAGACTCTTCTTTTACTCGCACTTTTTACTACAAGGTAAAGTACTTTCGATTAATATGCAGTGTAAACTTCATTATAGACATTGAGTGTAAACTTATGTATATAAACTTATATATATATATATATATATATATATATATATAGATAAGTTGTATTTCCATGAAAAAATTCAATGGGGGTAAAATGGGACCCCATATTTGCAATAGATGGCGTTTAAGAAGGTATGCTACACCAGAGAAATTTGATGAAAAGTGGAGGATGTGTACATTGGGGATAAAAAATTGAAAACTTTCAAGTTTACTTAATTTAGTCAAAAATGAAGTTTTAGTAGAAAACAATCTGGAAAAAAATGAAAACCCCTGCTGGAATCGAACACACGATCTACAGTTCTGCAGTCGACATGCTAACCTACTGAGTTACTCGGTTAGACGATGATGTTTTAAATGAATAAACAGATATTGGTGATATGAATATTTTCATCCATGTTTTAAAAGGAAGTCAGCCATTATGACGATGTAGAGTACCTTCTTAAAATTACAAAACGTGATGAATGATTACTTAATCAGCTGATGGGGCTGAGGTGTTGTTTTTTTTTAAATATAGGATAAGATACAATATATTTACTTCAAACCATGGACAGACAAACCGCCAGGTAATCTGGTTGCTTAATAATGATAAAATAAAGTGAAAACCACAATAATTACATTGAATATTGTTAGTAAAGGAACATCATCAATTGTGATTTGAAATAAACGAAAAAGTGTGTTTCTAAGAAATCGGAGTCTTTCACTTTGTAGAACATAGTGTGCATAATAATAACAAGCATTCCTCGTGACTTGTGTAAAGGAATAAATGCAATACTATCAATTAACCCTGATTCACGTACACGTCATTCTACTTAATGAAGGAGAGTTGCTACAGGATTGTAACATACAGTATCGTTTACTGAATATTCTTTTTCATATTTCTACATGTATATGCAGTTACAATAAAATGGACATGTCTACATTTCATTTCAACGTAAATATTTGTTTTTCTTTATCGTTTACTTCAGCGGAGCTTTCTCTCGCTCATCTGACCACGCCTCTTCTGTGATTGACGGTCTCCTTAGTAACTACGATATCAGACTGAGACCCAATTTTGGAGGTAAAAGAAAACCAAATTTGTATTTGATCATTTTCACGGGAAAAGTTGTGAAGTTGTGATAGACATAGTCTACTCTTTCTTCCCCAGATGATGCAGTGGATGTGGGGATTGAGCTAATGGTGGCCAGTTTTGATAAAATATCGGAAGTCAACATGGTGAGTGTCCAAAGGAACACTTTTACTGGGAATTCAATAGAAATCCTTTAAACCGTGAATTCATTGTTCGATTTTTAAAAGTAGGATAATGATTTTTAACAACAGTTAATGCTTGAAAGCTCTCCGCGACCATAGAACGGAAATGATCTCGATTTTGGTCCCAGTCTCATTTCATGCAGAGCGTGGATCAACACTGAACTCATATGCAGTAGTTCCGGAGCCTGGAATCGAACCAGCGACTTTTATTTCTAAATATGACTCACAACAATAAATTTGCAGGCAATAAATTCTCTCTCTCCATTGGATCTATATTTGGATTTGATTTTCAACAGACGAGTTATGTTTTCTATCCACGATCTTTTAAGAATAACGCAAGTGCATTTTTGCAGTAACAACTATTAATACACGAAAAACATAATCAAAACTAATAATCAAATGTGCAGTGTCATGCTGCGTAGGAATACATAATAAAATTATTGATAGAAGTAAACTTTTTAGTGCACTGAATTAGAGACAAGCTGATGACAATCGAGTCCTATAAGTTTTTTTTAAGAAAAGAGGAATAAACAAATGTCGTCATTGTGGTCCTAATTTTCAATTCAAGTGGTTTTTCCAAGCCATTTCACTCCCTTACACGAAAAGTTTATAGCCTAGTTTTCCTTGATGATAGGATGATCATCTACAATTCTTTCTATTCAAATTGCTAGTTAGCAATAAAGTATTAATAAAATTCTATATTTCTGGTCGAACGCTTCAGAGTTGGACGATTTTCGCCAAAAACACGGTATCTGTCAATTTTCTCACTGGTAATTGTTTTGCTGATCACGGATAACAATACAGGATTTTAGTGTAGCAAATAATTGCAAGTGACACCCATGCCATGATTGATGTATTCCTCCGCGCAAATCCGTCTAAAATCAAATGAGATTTTTAAGCTCCATTTATTTGTACATTTATTTCTGTACGTTTGGGCCACTTGTTGGAAGAAAATGTCTCCTCTGATTTATTACCCAATAAAATATATTCCATCACACCTCTAATTCGCTTCTGTTCACCATTCTGATAGACCAAACATGTAATGTCACACTGAAATAAAAAATATTGTGGATAACCTACAGTCAGGGAAATGTCTACTTCTTGACATACCTTACCCGAAATTAAAAGTTTGCTAATCGGAACTTTTTTTCGAGTTACCAAATCATGCAATTTCAACGTAATTTTCTTTCTGTGAAATTTACATTTTACCTCACAGATTGCATACATGTCGTTCTTTGACGATTTGTCACTTAACTAAATATGAAGTCTGTTGAAACATACCAAATGTCACATAAAATGTTAATGCACTTACGTCGTTTTACTCTACTTAAATCATCGTATCACCGCCATATACTCCTCGTCTTTAGAAGTATTTGTCGATGATATGACCGTGAACTAGTAACCCTCTTCGGATTCTATAGCCTTCGTCAGTCAGCGCTTCTTAACTAGGAGACGACAAACAGTTCTTACGATGCTATATCAAGAAAAAACACAATTAAAACCTAAACATTGTTCACAGATTTGTGTCATTTTATTGTAGGACTACACCATAACCATTTACCTGAACCAGTACTGGATGGACGAGCGACTGGTTCACGGTAACCGGACGTCTTCCAGCATCACGTTAACGGGAGACTTTGCCGACAAAATCTGGGTGCCCGACACGTTTTTCGCCAACGACAAGAACTCCTTCCTCCACGACGTAACGGAGAAAAACAAAATGATCCGTTTATACGGTAATGGATCCATCGTTTATGGTATGAGGTGAGTGTGCACTAATATTAATTCTGTTTCTTTAGCAACACTGACGCTTCAAGTTATTCCGCATTTTTTTTTTTTGGTCTTCATAATATTGGATTGATCAATTTGATTTAACCTTGATCCCCGAACAAATATCACTTTCAATATAAAGAGTCTTAAAAGATCTGTTGTAGGAAATTGAAACGGTTTTAATCAGTTAATAGTGATAGGAAGCGCTGGCTGAGAGCAGCCCATTCTGTATGATTGATCGCCTTTATGGTTCAAATAAGGCTCTCATATCGAGCTCTGATCCCGATTGGCAAGCGTAAAGACATCGCTGTTAGCAGAAATTTGATTGGATTTCGACGGCGATGTTTGACAGACAAACGACGTTTTGGAGCAATATTGTGTTATTATTTTGTGACAACTGGAACCATCTTACAATGAGGTGGACCTTGGAGGATCTCATGTCCATTCTTCATCCATGATAAAATTTATTGATCAAATACTTTTCTACCATGAAACAAATATTAACAAGGCTCCAAAAAACACTCTAATTGACGAGTCACCCCTTTACCACAATAGGATATTTTCCTCCGATTTTAGGTTTACCACGACTCTCGCTTGCATGATGGACCTGCGGAACTACCCGCTGGATGAGCAAAATTGCACGGTTGAAATTGAAAGTTGTAAGTTTGCTTATAATTATTAAACATAATTGCATTCTGATTGCAAGTAACGACAAAGCGTCCACAATTTTGCTTTGAAATTGCTATCATTAGAGTAGGCACTCAAATATTGCTGTGAATACCATATACACGTGAGGTTCTTCTGATGAACTTAATTTTCACAGATGGCTATGATATGGCAGACCTGTATCTTCACTGGAGAACCGGTCTTCATTCTGTTCACGGCATTCAGGAAATAGAACTGCCTCAGTTCTCCATTGTGGACTACAGGACCGTAGAGAAGATAGAAAGTCTACTAACAGGTGCCCCCCTTCATTAATGTCACAATTAAAACACAGAAATATAAAAATTTTCCTTGTACAATATTCAAGGTTTACACAGCTATGCCAGAAATAATACTAGCTTTTAGGATTTCCAACATGGAATCCTATTCGAAATTAGCGAGGACGCGTATTTTGTTTTTCTTTCACAGGAAAATACCCACGACTGTCTCTGAGTTTTAAGCTACACCGGAATGTGGGTTATTTCATCTTCCAGACATATCTTCCCTCCATCCTCATCGTCATGTTGTCCTGGGTCTCGTTTTGGATCAATCACGAGGCCACGTCAGCAAGAGTCGCCTTAGGTGATGATTTATTTTATATTGTTTAACGTCCTTCTCCAGAATTTTTCACTTATATGGAGACGCCACTATTGCTGGTGAAGAGCTGCAAAATTTAGGCCTATACTCGGCGCTAACAGCCATTGAACAGGGAGGGATCTTTATCGTGCCACACCTGCTTTGACACGGGGCCTCGGTTTTTGCAGTCTCATCCGAAGGACCGCCCCATTTAGTCGCCTCTTACGACAAGCAAGGGGTACTGAAGACCTATTCTAACCGGGATCCCCACGATTTTCCTTAGGTGATGAAGTCTCTCTTGGGTGTATATCCTACCTTTCACTTTACAAGAATATTTTATGCACCCGTAATCGAAGAAACTTTATACTTTGTAGAATAACTGAAAGCTCAAGGTCATTGCTACATAGCTTCTATAAATAAAGGTCATTCATCTATGTCAAATTCGTCACTGGTTGCACTCAGGGACATTGTGTTTCATAACCACATCTTGCTTTTCTCTCTCCATCTTTTATGGGAACCACAAACACATCTTGGTTTTTTATGTGTGTTATATGAATCACATACACATCTTGTGTTTTTTTTTTATGTGTGTTATAGGAATCACAAACGCATTTTTTATGTGTGTTATAGGACTCACAGACATATCTTGTTTTTTTATGTGTGTTATAGGAATCACAAACGCATCTTGTTTTTTTTGTGTGTTATAGGAATCACAAACGCATCTTGTTTTTTTTATGTGTTATAGGAATCACAAACACATCTTGGTTTTTTTATGTGTGTTATTGGAATCACAAACACATCTTGTTTTTTATGTGTTATATGAATCACAAACACATCTTGTTTTTTATGTGTTATAGGAATCACAAACACATCTTGTTTTTTATGTGTGTTATAGGAATCACAAACGCATCTTGTTTTTTTTTCTGTGTGTTATTGGAATTACAAACACATCTTGTTTTGTTTTTATGTGTGTTATAGGAATCACAAACATATCTTGTTTTGTTTTTATGTGTTATTGGAATCACATACACATTTTGTTTTTATGTGTTATTGGAATCACAAACACATCTTGTTTTTTATGTGTTATATGAATCACATACACATCTTGTTTTTTTATGTGTTATAGGAATCACAAACACATCTTGTTTTTTTATGTGTTATAGGAATCACAAATATATCTTGTTTTTTTTATGTGTTACAGGATTCACATACACATCTTGTTTTTTTATGTGTGTTATTGGAATCACAAACGCATCTTGTTTTTTTTATGTGTTATAGGAATCACATACACATCTTGTTTTTTATGTGTTATAGGAATCACAAACACATCTTGTTTTTTATGTGTTACAGGAATCACAAACACATCTTGTTTTGTTTTTATGTGTGTTATAGGAATCACAAACATATCTTGTTTTTTTTTATGTGTTACAGGAATCACAAACACATCTTGTTTTGTTTTTATGTGTGTTATTGGAATCACAAACACATCTTGTTTTTATGTGTGTTATAGGAATCACAAACGTATCTTGTTTTTTTATGTGTGTTATAGGAATCACAAATATATCTTGGTTTTTTTTTTATGTGTTACAGGATTCACATACACATCTTGGTTTTTTTTTATGTTTGTTATAGGAATCACAAACGCATCTTGTTTTTTTTTGTGTGTTATAGGAATCACAAACGCATCTTGTTTTTTTTATGTGTTATAGGAATCACAAACACATCTTGTTTTTTTTTTATGTGTGTTATTGGAATCACAAACACATCTTGTTTTTTATGTGTTATAGGAATCACAAACACATCTTGTTTTTTATGTGTTATAGGAATCACAAACACATCTTGTTTTTTATGTGTGTTATAGGAATCACAAACGCATCTTGGTTTTTTTTCTGTGTGTTATTGGAATTACAAACACATCTTGTTTTGTTTTTATGTGTGTTATAGGAATCACAAACATATCTTGTTTTGTTTTTATGTGTTATTGGAATCACATACACATTTTGTTTTTTATGTGTTATTGGAATCACAAACACATCTTGTTTTTTATGTGTTATATGAATCACATACACATCTTGTTTTTTTATGTGTTATAGGAATCACAAACACATCTTGTTTTTTTATGTGTTATAGGAATCACAAATATATCTTGTTTTTTTTATGTGTTACAGGATTCACATACACATCTTGGTTTTTTATGTGTTACAGGATTCACATACACATCTTGGTTTTTTATGTGTGTTATTGGAATCACAAACGCATCTTGTTTTTTTATGTGTTATAGGAATCACATACACATCTTGTTTTTTATGTGTTATAGGAATCACAAACACATCTTGTTTTTTATGTGTTACAGGAATCACAAACACATCTTGTTTTGTTTTTATGTGTGTTATAGGAATCACAAACATATCTTGTTTTTTTTTATGTGTTACAGGAATCACAAACACATCTTGTTTTGTTTTTATGTGTGTTATTGGAATCACAAACACATCTTGTTTTTATGTGTGTTATAGGAATCACAAACATATCTTGTTTTTTTATGTGTGTTATAGGAATCACAAATATATCTTGGTTTTTTTTTTATGTGTTACAGGATTCACATACACATCTTGTTTTTTTTTTATGTGTGTTATTGGAATCACAAACGCATCTTGTTTTTTTTATGTGTTATAGGAATCACATACACATCTTGTTTTTTATGTGTTATAGGAATCACAAACACATCTTGTTTTTTTTTTATGTGTGTTATTGGAATCACAAACGCATCTTGTTTTTAGCTCTTCTGAGCCAAAGGCTCAAAGAGCTAATGCTATGGCCATTTGTGCGGTGTGCGGTGTGCGTAAACTTTTTAGAAAAAGGGCTATAACTCAAGAACCCCTTGGCCAATTTTTTTCAAATTTCTTACAGGGTATCATTGGCCCAAGGGCTTTCATACATACTAAATAAAGGGATGTGACCCTTTAACAAGGGGAGATAATCAGGAAAATACAAACAAAAGTAGTGGTTGCTAAAAAATCTTCTTCTCAAGAACTACAGGGCAGATTATCACCAAACTTACACATAAGGATGAGGATATGTTGTAGATTAAAAAATTTTCAAGGCATTACCCTGGGGCAAAGGGCATGGTCTCAAGGTCACTTCAAAGTTGACCTAAATTTAAATTTTTTTTAAATTCCTTAAATCTTAGATATTTGAGTCATTATAAGGACTAGGATCATCAAATTTTGACAGTTGATGCATCTTAGGACCTTGTGTCAAGTTGTCTCAAAAGTAGGTCACGGTGACCTACTTTTTGAATTTTGCAGGTATTTATTTTAAAATTAATTTTGATGCATATCTTGGACACTTTGAAGCCTATGATCATCAAAACTTGTCAGTTGGTGGATCATGGGACCTTGAAATGCGTCAACTGAAAAATAGGTCACCGTGACCTACTTTCTGAATTTTATGGCTTATCATTTATAGATATATTTTAAGTTATTTCAAATACCGAGAGGTTTAGAATCATCAAATCTTGTAAGTTGATGCATCTTGAGGCCTTGAAACATATTTATGAAAAAGTAGGTGACAGTGACCTACTTTTTGAATTTTGCAGATATTCAAATTTCACATTTTCAATTTTAGATGCATATTTTGGGCACTGTAAAACCTAGGATCATCAAACTTTGTCAGTTGATGCGTCTTCAGTCTTCAATTTGTGTCGACCAAAAAGTAGGTCACCGTGACCTACTTTTGGTATTTGACAGCTAAATTACTATATTTCAGACACTATTTGACCTACAATCATCAAACTTTGTCAGTTGATGCATCTTGAGTCTTCGGAGTGTATCGACCAAAAAGTAGGTCACTGTGACCTACTTTTGGCATTTGACAGTTATATTTATATATTTCAGTCACTAATTGACCTACAATCATCAAACTTTGACAGTTGATGCATCTTGAGTCAATGGAGTGTGTCGACCAAAAAGTAGGTCATATTGACCTACTTTTGGAATTTGACGGCTATATTTATATATTTCAAATACTATTTGACCTACAGTCATCAAACTTTGTCAGTTGATGGGTCTTGCATGTTCGAAGGATTTCGACCAAAATGTAGGTCAAATTGACCTACTTTTGGAATTAGACACCTATATTTATATATTTCAGATACTATTTGACTTACAGTCATCAAACTTTGTCAGTTGATGCGTCTTGCATGTTCAAAGGGTGTTGACCAAAAAGTAGGTCACCTTGACCTACTTTTGGAATTGGACGGCTATATTTATATATTTCAGATACTATTTGACCTACAGTCATCAAACTTTGTCAGTTGATGGGTCTTGTATGTTCGGAGTTCGCTGACCAGAAAGTAGGTCACCATGACCTACGATTGGAATTTGACAGCTATATTTCAATATTCAGATACTAATTGGCTTAAAATCATCAAACTTTGTCAGTTGATATTTCTTGGGTTCTCAAAATGTGTAAACCAAAAAGTAGGTCACATTGACCTACTTTTTTTGAATTCTTAGGATCTAACTAAAGATTTAGAATACTAAGAGGCTAAGAATAGAAATGGTGGGGTTGTACAATTTATCAGAAGAGCGATTCTAGGCCCTTGGGCCTCTTGTTTTTGTGTGTTATAGGAATCACAAACATATCTTGTTTTTTTTTATGTTACAGGATTCACATACACATCTTGGTTTTTTTTTATGTGTGTTATTGGAATCACAAACACATCTTGTTGTTTTTGGTGTGTTATAGGAATCACAAACATATCTTGTTTTTTTTTATGTGTGTTATTGGAATCACAAACGCATCTTGTTTTTTTTGTGTGTTATAGGAATCACAAACATATCTTGGTTTTTTTTATGTGTTACAGGATTCACATACACATCTTGGGTTTTTTTTATGTGTGTTATTGGAATCACAAACACATCTTGTTTTTTTTTGTGTTTTATAGGAATCACAACATATCTTGTTTTTTTTATGTATGTTATTGGAATCACAAACGCATCTTGTTTTTTTTGTGTGTTATAGGAATCACAAACATATCTTGTTTTTTTTATGTGTTACAGGAATCACAAACACATCTTGTTTTGTTTTTATGTGTGTTATTGGAATCACAAACACATCTTGTTTTTTATGTGTTATAGGAATCACAAACACATCTTGTTTTTTTATGTGTTACAGGAATCACAAACACATCTTGTTTTTTATGTGTTATTGGAATCACAAACATATCTTGTTTTTTTTTAATGTGTGTTATAGGAATGACAAACACATCTTATTTTTTTTATGTGTTACGGGAATCACAAACACATCTTGTTCTTGTTTTTTTATGTGTGTTATAGGAATCACAAACATCTTGGTTTTTTTTTTATGTGTTACAGGAATCACAAACACATCTTGTTTTTTTTCTTATGTATTATGAAAATCACATACACATCTTGTTTTTTTATGTGTTACAGGAATCACAAACACATCTTGTTTTTTTTTTTTATGTGTGTTATAGGAATCACATACACATCTTGTTTTGTTTTTATGTGTGTTATAGGAATCACATACACATCTTGTTTTTTTATGTGTTACAGGAATCACAAACACATCTTGTTTTTTTTTATGTGTGTTATAGGAATCACAAACATATTTTTTTTTTTTGTGTTACATGAATCACATACACATCTTGTTTTTTTTTTATGTGTGTTATAGGAATCACAAACACATCTTGTTTTTTATGTGTTATAGGAATCACATACACATCTTGTTTTTTATGTGTTACAGGAATCACATACACATCTTGTTTTTTATGTGTTATAGGAATCACAAACACATCTTGTTTTTTATGTGTTATAGGAATCACAAACACATCTTGTTTTTTTTCTGTGTTATAGGAATAACATACACATCTTGTTTTTTTTTATGTGTGTTATAGGAATCACAAACACATCTTGTTTTTTTTATGTGTGTTATAGGAATCACATACACATCTTGTTTTTTTTCTGTGTGTTATTGGAATCACAAACATATCTTGTTTTTTTATGTGTGTTATAGGAATCACAAACATATCTTGTTTTTATCTTTTATAGGAATCACGACAGTACTTACCATGACAACAATCAGTAATGGCGTTCGGTCGTCCTTGCCGCGGATCTCCTATGTCAAGGCCATTGACATTTACTTAGTTATGTGTTTTGTATTTGTATTTGCGGCGCTTCTGGAATATGCAGCAGTCAACTACACATACTGGGGAAAGAGGGCAAAAAAGAAAAGGCGGATCAAACAGGAATCAGCTCGGAGGCGGAAGCCACGTGACGAAATGACAAAAGTATATCAGCTTCATTACTACTGACGGTTTTGTAAATCCTTATCAAAGAAAAATTGTCAAATCAATTGTTTCATTGCAGGTAAATGAGGCGAAAAACAGAACGGTAGAAAATTCAGATGTGTCACCAGTGATTTCTCTTCGAAACATGAAAGAGACCAAGATTGAATTAGAGGCCATAGACATCCCCTCCATTCCGCGAGCGTGCATGTCACGTGGTTATATTCCGGAATCTTTAGTGAAACGAAAACGGTCATCAAGTTTGAAAAAGCAGCGCCTGCAAACGACACAGCCATCATGTGGACAGGGAAAGAACAAATTCAAAATTAGCATTCCGTCGATTGATGACGTGAACAGCATTGACAGATTTTCGCGGTTGCTGTTTCCTGTGCTATTTCTTGTTGTGAACATCGTTTATTGGGGATTTTACCTATTGTTCTAAAGAAGAAAATGCAAACAAGAGGTACTGTGAGCAATGCTCACTAAGAATACCCCCCGCTTACCCCAATCTCCCAAAGGGTGTTGGTAATAGTTAAAACTTCAGTATTATGATCCAAAAGGTATCTAGGAACACAGCATCTCCATGCGATGAAAAAAGCCATTAAAGAATTTAAATGGAAACCATATTGCTACTTCGATGTCCAGTGTGCATGACCTTTGACCTTTTGACCCCAAAATCAATAGGGAATATCTTCATCCCATGGGTAGTCCATATGTATGATATGGTGACTGTAGGTGGAAAGGATAACGCTTTAGAACCCGGAAACCATATTGCTACTTCAATGTCCAGTGCGCTTGACCTTTGGACCCCAAAATCGATAGGGAACATCTTCATCCCATGGGTAGTCCATATGTACGATATGGTGACTGTAGGTGGAAAGGATAACGCTTTAGAGCCCGGAAACCATATTGCTACTTCAATGTCCAGTGCACTTGACCTTTGACCTCAAAATCGATAGGGAACATCTTCATCCCATGGGTAGTCCATATGTACGATATGGTGACTGTAGGTGGAAAGGATAACGCTTTAGAGCCCGGAAACCATATTGCTACTTCAATGTCCAGTGTGCTTGACCTTTGACCTCAAAATCGATAGGGAACATCTTCATCCCATGGGTAGTCCATATGTACGATATGGTGACTGTAGGTGGAAAGGATAACGCTTTAGAGCCCGGAAACCATATTGCTACTTCAATGTCCAGTGCGCGTGACCTTTGACCTTTTGACCCCAAAATCGATAGGGAACATCTTCATCCCATGGGTAGTCCATATGTATGATATGGTGACTGTAGGTGGAAAGGATAACGCTTTAGAGCCCGGAAACCATAATGCTACTTCGATGTCCAGTGCACTTGACCTTTGACCTTTTGACCCCAAAATCGATAGGGAACATCTTCATCCCATGGGTAGTCCATATATATGATATGGTGATGGTAGGTGGAAAGGATAATGCTTTAGAGCCCGGAAACCATTGCGTCTACAGACGGACGGACGGACAGACAGACGGACAACCCGATTCCAGTATACCCCCCCACAACTTGTTGCGGGGGGTATAACTACAAATAGGACAAAGGACCTTGTCATGTTTAAATTTCATTTCATCCTCCATTACAAGACAAATACCATAATGTATAATGGTTAAATAAAATGAAAAACCAGTGTATAATATATCACAGTGACTGTCAAAAATAAGATTACAAAACGGCACAAGGTCGGTATAATTTTCAAAAATTCCAACTTTCACACATCACATCAATGACAAGGTCTTCTAAGCCATGAAACAAAATAAATACAACTACATTATATAGCGTTTCTGAACTTTTCAGTGTTAATCAATAGGAATTATCAAAGTAAAAAAAAAAAGTTCCACTTAGGAATTGTGTACATTTGTATCGTTTGACCAGAGACTTCTATGACATATTTAATATATACATCTCTGGTTTGACATAAAGTTAAAATATTTCCAAAATTTCTGAGCACTGACAAAAAAAGAGTTTATATTTAGTTTAATAAACAACATAAGTGACGAGTATGTTGTGCATTTTGAAAAGAAATCAGATGGACACTTCGTTTCTGAAACAACTTATAACCAAAATGCAAAACATGCTCGTAAATGATGGGAAGGTCGTCTGATGCATTTATTAGTATCCAATGCAATGTATTCAAATCAAACTGAATGTTGTTTAACACCAGGAAGCATGTAATGATGTCATATATGTAACATAAATGTCACTGAAATGTTCTAGTAGATGGTTTCAGTGTTTTAAATGATTCAGTCTTAAAACAAGAGGCCCAAGGGCGTAGAATCGCTCTTCTGATAAATTGTACAACCCCACCATTTCTATTCTTAGCCTCTTAATATTCTAAATCTTTAGTTAAATCCTAAGAATTCAAAAAAAGTAGGTCAATGTGACCTACTTTTTGGTTTACACATTTTGAGAACCCAAGAAATATCAACTGACAAAGTTTGATGATTTTAAGCCAATTAGTATCTGAATATTGAAATATAGCTGTCAAATTCCAATCGTAGGTCATGGTGACCTACTTTTTGGTCAGCGAACTCCGAACATGCAAGACCCATCAACTGACAAAGTTTGATGACTGTAGGTCAAATAGTATCTGAAATATATAAATATAGCCATCCAATTCCAAAAGTAGGTCAAGGTGACCTACTTTTTGGTCGAAACCCTACGAACATGCAAGACCCAACAACTGACAAAGTTTGATGACTGTAGGTCAAATAGTATCTGAAAATATATAAATATAGCCGTCCAATTCCAAAAGTAGGTCAAGGTGACCTACTTTTTGGTCGAAACCCTTCGAACATGCAAGACCCATCAACTGACAAAGTTTGATGACTGTAGGTCAAATAGTATCTGAAATATATAAATATAGCCGTCAAATTCCAAAAGTAGGTCAAGGTGACCTACTTTTTGGTCGACACACTCCGTAGACTCAAGATGCATCAACTGTCAAAGTTTGATGATTGTAGGTCAATTAGTGACTGAAATATATAAATATAACTGTCAAATGCCAAAAGTAGGTCACAGTGACCTACTTTTTGGTCGATACACTCCGAAGACTCAAGATGCATCAACTGACAAAGTTTGATGATTGTAAGTCAAATAGTGTCTGAAATATAGTAATTTAGCTGTCAAATACCAAAAGTAGGTCACGGTGACCTACTTTTTGGTCGACACAAACCGAAGACTGAAGACGCATCAACTGACAAAGTTTGATGATCCTAGGTTTTACAGCGCCCAAAATATGCATCTAAAATTGAAAATGTGAAATTTGAATATCTGCAAAATTCAAAAAGTAGGTCAATGTGACCTACTTTTTTTATAAATATGTTTCAAGGCCTCAAGATGCATCAACTTACAAGATTTGATGATTCTAAACCTCTCGGTATTTGAAATAACAACTTAAAATATATCTATAAATGATAAGCCATAAAATTCAGAAAGTAGGTCACGGTGACCTATTTTTCAGTTGACGCATTTCAAGGTCCCATGATCCACCAACTGACAAGTTTTGATGATCATAGGCTTCAAAGTGTCCAAGATATGCATCAAAATTAATTTTAAAATAAATACCTGCAAAATTCAAAAAGTAGGTCACCGTGACCTACTTTTGAGACAACTTGACACAAGGTCCTAAGATGCATCAACTGTCAAAATTTGATGATCCTAGTCCTTATAATGACTAAAATATCAAAGATTTAAGGAAATATAAATTTAGGTCAACTTTGAAGTGACCTTGAGACCACGCCCTTTGCCCCAGGGTAATGCCTTGAACAATTTTTAATCTACAACATATCCTCATCCTTATGTGTAAGTTTGGTGATAATCTGCCCTGTGGTTCTTGAGAAGAAGATTTTTTAGCAACCACTACTTTTGTTTGTATTTTCCTGATTATCTCCCCTTGTTAAAGGGTCACATCCCTCTATTTAGTATGTATGAAAGCCCTTGGGCCAATGATACCCTGTAAGAAATTTGAAAAAAATTGGCCAAGAGGTTCTTGAGTTATAGCCCTTTTTCTAAAAAGTTTACGCACACCGCACAAATGGCCATAGCATTAGCTCTTTGAGCCTACAGCTCAGAAGAGCTAATAAACAAAAACTTGCATCTCAAGGCAATTTTGACTCTAGGTATTGCACTGTATTTGTATACAAAGATGGTCAACCAGGCATCATTTCTTAGGGCCTAGTAACCAGTTTCGATGTTTTGAATTATTCAATTATATAATAGAACAGTTATTGACATTTCTTAGGTCAATACAACACTATAGCCACCTGAGAAGTGTGCAATATTTTCCATGTTTCGTGAATATTGTACTACTCCATCCTACTGAGCTAAAAATATCAATAATTCATAGGTGTAGCTTGGGTTCGAATATTACCGAGGCAGGGGGTCTGGGGTATCGACATTTTAACAACGTAAAAGGTGTTTTTTTTTACCGAGGCAGCTGCCTCGGTTGCCTCAATGGAAGCTACGCCACTGTAATTGCATAATGTTCATAATGTTACACATACCATTTTTAAAATTGTAATTCAGATCAATGTCTGGCAGTGTGCCAGCATTAAAACGTATCAACGTCTGGCAGTGTGCCAGCATTAAAACGTTTTGATGAGTGAATTGGTTATTTATTGTTATCCACAAAATATTTCTTCTATAAAAAGTGCACACCATCATTTCGTTCAATATATAAAACATGCGGTTTTGTTCAATATGTGGATTCACCCCCAAAAAAACATCAAAATTATAACTTGAACCCTCTTCTCTGCATCAGTGTTGGAAACTGACCAGATCTGACATGTAACTTAATTATCTAATTTACTAATTGCTTAACTAATAGCCTAATTTACAAGACCAACTTATTTGTAAAACGAATCAAGCTAAATGTATGTTAAAGGAAAAGACTGCACAATGACACAATTATGCTTGAAAGAAACAAACAATTACACTATCTGTTAACATAAAATGATAAAAAACCCTGTATAAATGCAGAATTACATATCACTGTCATACTTGGATAGAAAAGAAACAAATTGTTGCAAATATCACAAATATGAAAGCAGTAGAGTATTTTGTAGAATTCCATTCTAAAGAGTCTTGTTATAGCTAATGGTCACCGAGTTGAATTCCTAGGATTCCATTATGACCATCCCTCATGTACAGGTACAGTCCTCTACCCCCACTCTCCGGGTCACCTGGGAGGTGGGCATGACAGAAAGACCTTGGCCCAGGGCCCAGACAGGGCAGAATCCCCAATAACTTTCCATCAAAGCTGTAGTGACACAGGTGTTCAACATACGCCTCGGACAGCGAGTTATGTTGAGTGAAGGTCAGGAGAAATCCGCCTGTAAAAAAAGATGTTGTGTTACAATTCCTTGCACGCACCACAGCTTAATTGAATTTCTGATAATAAATATCCATGAAATTTCCTACATTCTTTTGCATGAATTATCCATCTCTTTTAAATGTACAGTTTAGATATAATCTACTTAAAAGTAGATTATATCTAAATTGTACATTTGTAGTTCTACATAACTATACAGTAAAACATGCTTACAATGAACACACTTATAACGAATTCATGCTTATTGCAAAATGACATTTATTCTCCAATGAGAGAAAAATAACATAACTCTATTGGATATAACAAATTTTGGTTATAGGGAATTGTTTTGCACTGGCCCCGGAGGTTTGCTATAACCATGTTTTACTGTAATACTGTAAAATAATGAGATTTTTCAGTAATTAGAATCCGGACTGACTGGAAGAATGAAACAGAGTTATCATTCAGGACTTACTTGCTTGATTGATAATGTAGCCTTCCACTGGATACCCTGCCAAGGTGAAGGTCAAAAACACAGTCACCTCCGAACATCTAGAAATAGACATTAACTTGAGTCACCAAGACAATGGACAAAGCATAGTCGAAATCATGGAAAGTTGTATAGCTCCAAATTTCATGACAGACAGCTTTACAAGCAGTATAGTTACTGTTCATGTATATAGCTTTATTTTCACTATGATTTTATTTTTGCTGACCAGTGTCTGGTAAGAATCCTAACATACTTTGGAAATAAAATTGTGAATTCAAAATGGAATAAAAATAGATTTCACTTTGGAAAAAATAAAGAAAATAACTCATAAGAAATTCAAAACTGTGTAAAGAATATTGATTCAGTGACACAGATACAAAATATCTTTGACAAAGTGTACTGACTTTGATAGATCTGTGGGCACTTCCAGACAAACTACAGTTCTGTCCAGTGCTGCAATACACAATAGGTAAGAAATGTTGTCCCTAGTAAAGGTCTGCGTTGCCAACACCTGCACAGTGTCAAACTTCTGTTCTATAGCCATTCTCTTTTCATCTATCCTCAGACTCGACCCCCTATAACAGGACAAGTCACCTGCACTAATTCATTGCATAATAACATTAAATACATCAAAGTAATATGTGGACACTGAAACACTTGGACGCTTAACATTTTAACAAGAAAATAAATTAACAAGAAAATAAACTGCTGTTATGAAGTAACACTAGTGAATGCATTCATTCTTAAATGGATGTACAATTTCAATCAGATTTAATGACAAGTTAATTTGTTACTGGCTTGTTTTACTATTGTGTACAAATCTTTAAAAATCATTAAAATTTGAATATGAAAAGGGTTAATCTACCAGCTGCAAAAATATAACAAAACCCTACTTCAGGTAGGCATCTAATCTTAACTTTAGAAAAGTATCCAAGTCTACTTCAGAAAAGTATTTAAGTCTAACTTCAGACAGCACTCTGCAATATGAATGCCAAACGCTAAGACTTTAAAGCTATATGAGACGAATGCCGAACACTCACGAGTTTAAAGCTACTGTGATCTTACCCCAGACAAGTGTCTGTGAGACGAATGCCGAGCACTCGCGAGTTTAAAGCTACTGTGACCTTACCTCAGACTGTTGTCTGTGAGACGAATGCCGAGCACTCGGAGCTGGTGAGCTGCTACAAACTGCACCTTATCTTCCATTAAAACCACCAGTATATCCCCAAAGGCAGCCATGGATGTGGCATTCTCTATATCAGAACTGAGGAAATCTTCCCCACCTGTGCGGCACCACAACCTTCAAAAACAGAATATCCATGAATGACAATGTTCACCAAGACACAAACATGTAATGCCATTGTTTATAGACAAGTTTTATCAGCGAATGTGTTAAACACTGAACCCTGACTGTAATCCATCGTGTCGCTAGGGGTGCTGTTAGGAACAAACTTGACTCTACACTTAATGAGTACGTCTGAATAATATGTATAGAGATAACTTTTGATGACATCTCATCATATGCTGTGACCATAAGATTAATTTTGGGATAAAATCTAATATAACCTATATAAAGGTTTTCAAAATTTATAAAAATAAATAAACAAAATGAATAATAATAAATTAGGTAATAATAAAATAAATTAAATAAAACAAAAATAACATTGAAATTTCAATAATAGCCATAACTTGCATTCATTTGAACTACACACCCTGATGCCATTTGGCCAACCTCGGCCGATTCCGAAACCTACGAATATTTCAAGGCTGGCCGAGTGACTCTGATGCAATATCACGGTATCTAAAATGGCTATTATCACAAAGGAAATGATATCATAATGTGACAGTGGAAATAAGATTTACCTTTTCTGTTCATTGATGGCAATGATCTGGTCTTTCACTATCAGAGGATAAATCTGTCCAATATATATACTGTTCTTTAGAAGAACATCTGTCTTCTCTGAAGAACCTAATGGTATGGTGTCTACTATGGAACCCTCTTGATCAAATACATGAATTCTCCTAAGAAAATACAATTTGAGAAAATGAAAGTAAATTTAGCATTAATGCCATTTCTTTAATTCAAGAATTCCTTTTTAACTTCTACAAAGGTGTACAGGTAGTCTTAATATCAGAAGTTCAAGATAAAATTAAAGTTATTTTTGCCCTCACCCAACTGAATGACTCAAAAGTTTTTTGAAGCATTTTAATCACAACTTTTCCTCAGTTTATCAGCCCAATTTGAGAAACAGTTGAACGTAAACTGCACCTTCTTCAACAACAACAAAATTTTCAATTTACCTACATCAGATTTTTTAATATTGAGTGGGAAAAGGGCAAGCAAAGGTAGTTTTCAAATGTGACTGACTTTGTCACCTAGTTTTCAAAACACAATTACTCTGAAATACGAATATACCATTACTCATTACTGTAACAGTAAAACACTCCTATAAAGAGCAAGCACGCTTATAACGAATTCACACTCTTTGCGAAGTTATATTTGTTTCCTTGTGAGGGGAAAATAAAGAAAATTTTATTGGATATAATGAAGTTTGGTCATAATGAACTGTTTTTCGCTGGCCCTAGAGGTTTACTATAACTGTGTTTTATTGTGATGAAGCTTGGTTATAATGAACTGTTATTCCCTGGCCCTGGAGGTTCACTATAACTGTGATTTACTGTATAATGAAGTTTGGTTATGATGAACTGTTTATTGTTGGCCCTGAAGGTTCACTATAAATGTGTTTTACTGTACAATGAAGTTTGGTTACAACAAACTCATTTCTCTGGCCCTGGAGGTTCACTATAACTGTGTTTTACTGTAAAAATTAAGTTTGGAAATGAAGTTTGGTTACAACAAACTCATTTCTCTGGCCCTGGAGGTTCACTATAACTGTGTTTTACTGTATAATGAAGTTTGGTTATAATGAATTCTATATTGCTGGCCCTGTAGGTTCAGGATAACTGTGTTTTATTGTATGTTGAAGTTTGATCATTGTTGGCCCTGGAGGTTCACTATAACTGTGTTTTACTGTACAATGTTATATTTAGTACAGTGTAAAACACATATAGGCCTACTGTTACTCAATACAGCATAATAAAATACAATCATTTGAAAAAACATATTGTTACCCTCTGAGAACAGAAAGCACGCGCTCCAGGGTGATAGCTAGTATCTAGTAACGGGTAACATTACTTGACAACGGGTGATATTATAAAAAATTATCACATGCGTCAAATTTATGTGCGTACGGTTCGCCGTAGATTGCTAGACGACGTCGTTTGAGCGTTTGTAATAAACACGAATACCCACATCGATATTCGAAATATCGCATAACAGTGATTGATCAAATGTAAACAGATGCAAGTCCTTCTGCTTTGTTGTTTACATAACATTCAGTATAATAAAACAAATATTGCATGTAGTTGAGGGTAACATCGAAAATGTTCACCCCTCGAGAAATCATTGTCAACCTCAGCTACGCCTCGTTTGACAATGGTTTTCTCGGGGTGAAAATTTTCAATGTTACCCTCAACTGCATGTAATATTATTATATGATTGAATAATTCCTAGCTCTCTAATTGGCTGAGATCCAACAATGTAGAAATCATACTATGTTATGTTTACCTGCACGTGACCTTCCAGGTGAACATAAGGAATTATTTTTTCCACATAGGACCAAAAATAGGTCGTTGAAACTTACAATTAAAGCAAAGAACAATCTTGAAGGGTTTTTTAATCATTTAATCATATAATAAAACAATCATTGCTGTTTTTGAGGTCAATACGATGATTTAGCCACCTTCGAAGTACAATATTCACCGAGCCCAAAGGGCTCAGTGAATATCATACTCCTCAGGTGTCTAAATCATCGTATTGACCTCAAAAACAGCAATAATTGTATACTGTTACTCAATACAGCATAATAAAATATACTGTAACTCAATACAGCATAATAAAATATACTGTAACTCAATACAGCATAATAAAATATACTGTAACTCAATACAGCATAATAAAATATACTGTTACTCAATACAGCATAAAAAAATATACTGTAACTCAATACAGCATAATAAAATATACTGTTACTTTGAACTTGGAAGCAGAAGTGAAAGCAAAAATTCTCACATTTTTGGACTTTGGAAATGAAAATGAATGACGTCTGCGTTGTTGACTCTGTATCCATGGTAATTCTGACAGGGGCGGATGAGAGAAGGAATCGCATCTTGAACTTTGTGGTAGGTCAAGTCCAAATTCCAATTGTTTATGTTGTAAATTTTCATCTTACAGAATAAGTCTGCTGTAGAACAGTTGGCGATCTGAAAATTATCATATTATCAGGTAAAAAAAACACAGAGAGAAATAATGGACTGAAACACCTGTACATGATGAAAGGCGGTGTATCTTCTGCACAAATCAATAGCAGAGTCTGCCAGACAATAAAATGTGATATTACTTAACACTTTATCTAAATCAATGAAGTTTATAAAAGTTTACAATGATACTTAGCTTAATATATTCCATAAACCTGGAAAGAACAAGGTACGGTTTTAGCCAAAATCTGCCCTGTCAAGGAAATTCACCAAAATACTAAATCTGGTATTTGAGAATGTGCCATTTATGAAAATGAGCATTGTTATTCTTTATCTACAATAGTAGCTGTAATATATTCAACGGAAAACTTTATATTAACCTGACGACGTCACCAAATTTGACGTTAATTTTGACGTAATATACGAGAGTTCTCCCCAAGTGATGTTTTGAGTAGGAAAATAAAAATTGTATCACACATAGAAGTATTAATTTTTGATAAATGCGAAATTATTGGTTTTTGTACTGATTTGAATGGGTATTAAATGGAAATTGAAACCACATCAGATATGCCGCACAGGGGCAAAAACAGCAGGTATTCGCGGAAAGCTTTTCTGGTGCAGAAATATAATGGTTTGAACACCAAATTAATTAAAGAAACAGTTATATGCTGGTAACAGTGATTTCTTATTTCTGTCTCCAACTTCCTTTATTGTGGCAAATTTTAAGATTTTTTTTTTATATTTGTTAGAGTCTCGCGTGCATTCGGAAAAAAATGATGACATCAAAGGCAGCTCAAATTCAAATCACTGAATTTTATGCGAAGTTTGGGTTATCACCAATGTAATTCTTCACGAATAGGAACACAATAGAATTCATCGGTATTTGTTTTTAATTGGCATACGCAATATTCCATATATGTATATTCTCAATATTATATGTGTGGTATTAAGTTGGAGCAAAATGTCATTTCATAGGTATACTCAGGAAAAAACGCAGTGTTTCTGAGAAACTAGAAACACAACTTCAAAGGGAAGATAATTATGAAACGGTTAGGGTTATCAGTGGTATGGCCATCGCTTCGTGACCGGGAGGTATAGTGTGTTTGAACCCCGCTCATGACATGCCACGTCGAACCTGAGACGTAGACATACATGTGCTCTTCGACAAAAGTGAGAATCACGGGTCTTTCAGATAGGCACCTGATGCCACCTCGACTGTGTCCAGGGGTCCGTGTTTGCCCTACTCTTTATTTTGTATTCTTTATAGAAATTACGCAAATTCGAATTCATCACTATTCGATATCTTCAGCTTTTCGTGACCTTAAAAAAGGAGGTCCTGTGTCACAACAGGTATTGGCACGTTAAAATAAATCAATGCTATAGCCTTAAATGCTAATCATAGGTTTTATATGTGGTACTTCACATACAGCTGATGATTTCTCAATTTGAGAGAAAAGTTCTCGAAAGGACGTAAAATAAATAAACAAACAAAACTCTCTCTTCTCTCTCTCTTCTCTCTCTCCTCTCGCTCTCTCTCTCTCTCACTCACCACTATCACGCTTCTCCACAAAAAATCGTCAATGTGTTCGGTACTGTACAACTGAGTGATACAAAGCTGGTACACCCCAACACTTGGTTTGCGCAATTTAGTGTCATTGTATCCACTTTTGCTCAAAGAAACCCTCTTAAAAGTTGTTAAATACAAAAATCATTCGATAGTTTATACAAGAGAAATAAAACTTAAGACTTGCTAACCAACCCCTGCCCCATGATAAAAGAAAACCATTCAAATCTAAACTGCATTTTCTCATTATGCAAGTATATACATACATCGTATATTTATCTCGAATGGAGAAAAACAAAATTTTGACGGAATGCTCAATACTGCGAGTCTCAATATTATATTTATATATAGATCTATTCATATGTTGTGTATTCGCTTTGTGTAACCCCCCCCCCTCCCCCGGACTGCATTTTAAATAGTAGTAGAGAAAGATAGATGAAATGTAATTGTAAGTGATACATTGGATACATGTAATCAACCCACTCCAATGATACCAAAATCCCTATTTTTGTGTTTGTCAATGTTTTCGAGAAGTCAACCCCCCCCCCCTTTTTTTTAAAAAACCAAAAAACGATCTATGCGCCTATAATCTATTTAAATCATTGTAAATTAAAATGCATATAGTATAGGCCTAATACGATCCGAGTAACACATATGGAGCAAATTATCTTTCAGGCACCTCAATTTAAAAATAATTTTAATGAGTAACATATATTCCTTAGTAAAAAGTGCCTTGCAAGAAATGTATATTAATCCCTATCTTAGCTACACAAAATTTTTTTGTTTTGTATTGTGTTTTCAAAAATGAAAGTGAATTAGTGTTCCCCAAACAACGAAATAGTTTTGTAACCATTGCAGATATAGAAGAACACTGAAGACCCCCAGTGCCATATTGTGACACCGGTCATCCGGTGTTAAGGTCATCTCCAAGGACCCGTGACATTCACACTTGATGCCGAGCATTTTGGCGATGAAACTGTCACTACCTGTTTTAACGACTTCGGTCTGTCGCGGCCGGGATTCGAACCCCCGGGCCTTCCGCTTGCGAGGCGAACGCTCTAACCGCTCGGCCACCGTGGTGGTGTAAATTTACAAATAGTGTGCTTAAAATTTTATATTTCTGAATAACCATCGTAAACTTTCTGACATAAATTGTTGTCTTTGAAAAATATAAAATGTTACACTCGCGCTAAATACGTCACTGATGTACGTACGTACCTAGGTGGATATTGTCGTCTGCTGTTACATGTCGTTTCCCATTTAATCAAATGAATGTGAATGGTAAAAAATAATGCTTGAATCTTCAAGGAATATATTATTTATTAAAAGAATCGTCCATCGTTATATAAACTATTTAAATGTAGTTTGCCTGGTATGTAACATGAATTCTCACGAATCGTCGGTTGGTGCTATTTATATACTGTTCTGTTTACACTATAGTCATAACAACAAAAATGGCATCCGGTCTGTAAGATAGGCTTAAATTTATCCGGATTTTTATTATTATTATGATGATTTTAATAAATGTCAATGTGTTTAAATAAATAACTATATGAGCATATATTATTTGAAAATATATTTACTACTCAAATGATTCTCGTTTCCTCTTCAACCGCCACGATCAACGCAAATTGCGTCACGATGGCGAATTTGTTAGCATCTTTCAACTGATATTTTAACCCCTCTTCCATCGTCGCCCGGGATGAAACTAAGAGGAATTGTAAGTTATTTAGTAAATTTTTAATCCATATAAAAATTATTCCGGGCGACGAGGGAAGAGGTGTTCAATTTCACAAGTTTATCAATACAAAAACCATGAAAACACCACAAATAGCCTGAAAGCCCTTACTTTATTTGATTATGTACTACGCATGCGCGTAGATGAGTTGATTTCCATATGCTTTTGAGAGTTACTATAAGTTACTCTTTTAGGAATTTGACAGGAAAATATCTGCAACGCAAAATAATTTTCCTCCATAAACGCCGGGCAGAATTTGGCTAAAACCGTACCTTGTCCTTTGTGTGAAGACTAATTCTTGCATAATCAGGTCAAAATATTAACAGCACTAGATTTATTTTTGCATCACAGTATTCTGCTACTAAACTTTATTAACTGCTAAAAGACATGTTAAATACTTTTTAGGAACTTATACTTATGGAAAACAATATTGCAAATACAAAAAAATAAAAAAAAGATCTTTAGCAAAAGTAACCACATATAGAGCATTACTATATGCAATAGAGCATCACTATATGCAATAGAGCATCACTATATGTAATAGAGCATCACTATATGCAATGTATACCATGCATGGGCATACAAATCTTTTGCTTTGAAACTTGCTGAAATTGAATTTGATGGTTTGCGTAATATGATCCAACATAAATATGTCTTTTACAATGAGTCTGGTTCACAACTCAGAACAGGAAACTAGCTATCAAAATTTCTTAGTTCACTCTGTACACCCTCTATAAACTTGAAATCTACCCACAACAAGAGAATGCTTGCACAATAATCCAACATTCCTATTTCTTAAGAAAATTTCTCCGTAACTCTAATGCTTATACAATGGGTTGATTCTTTCCTTCTCAAAAGTGCTCTTCCCTGAATAAACCATCGACAAAAAATAAAATATTATTGTGGTTGTTTGACCTCATAGGTATACTTGTACTGTACCCTGTATGTGAACCAATGCTGTCCTGCCTGTATAGAAAATTGCTGCCCTTATCATAACACTACCCCTTCCAAACTGGTCAGCCTCCTGGATGAAAATTTTGTGCAAAAACATTTAATTTGGTGCCTATACACTTCGAGTCTTCCATTAGGCTTCTGCTGTAAAAATCAAGCTAAACAACTTCACGTTGTGACCCAGGAGGGCAATAAATCTATTTGGTCAGACAAATGTCAGACTGCATATGAAGGTATAAGGTAAAAGCTCCAGTGTTCACACACCATGACTTTTCAAAGCCCCCTGTTTTAGATACCAATGCTAATGACATGGCAATGGGTGCTGTTTTGTCATTTGAAGGGGGTAGTGTTATGATGTGGGCAGCAATATCCTATACAGGCAGGACAGCATTGGTTCACATACAGGGTACACCCTCCAACTTAGGAACCTATTTAGAAATCTCCTACCACACCAAAATCTGAAGAAACATCTCTACTTAGGCTGATACTGTAAAGAATCAGCTCTACTTCAGTCGATACTGTAAAGAATCAGCTCTATTTAGACAGATACTGTAAAGAATCAGCTCTATTTAGACAGATACTGTAAAGAATCAGCTCTATTTAGACAGATACTGTAAAGAATCAGCTCTATTTAGACAGATACTGTAAAGAATCAGCTCTATTTAGACAGATACTGTAAAGAATCATCTCTATTTAGACATATACTGTAAAGAATCAGCTCTATTTAGACAGATACTGTAAAGAATCAGCTCTATTTAGACAGATACTGTAAAGAATCAGCTCTATTTAGGCCGATACTGTAAAGAATCAGCTCTATTTAGACAGATACTGTAAAGAATCAGCTCTATTTAGGCCGATACTGTAAAGAATCATCTCTATTTAGACAGATACTGTAAAGAATCAGCTCTATTTAGACAGATACTGTAAAGAATCAGCTCTATTTAGACAGATACTGTAAAGAATCAGCTCTATTTAGGCCGATACTGTAAAGAATCAGCTCTATTTAGACAGATACTGTAAAGAATCAGCTCTATTTAGACAGATACTGTAAAGAATCATCTCTATTTAGACATATACTGTAAAGAATCAGCTCTATTTAGACAGATACTGTAAAGAATCAGCTCTATTTAGACAGATACTGTAAAGAATCAGCTCTATTTAGGCCGATACTGTAAAGAATCAGCTCTATTTAGACAGATACTGTAAAGAATCAGCTCTATTTAGGCCGATACTGTAAAGAATCATCTCTATTTAGACAGATACTGTAAAGAATCAGCTCTATTTAGACAGATACTGTAAAGAATCAGCTCTATTTAGGCCGATACTGTAAAGAATCAGCTCTATTTAGACAGATACTGTAAAGAATCAGCTCTATTTAGACAGATACTGTAAAGAATCAGCTCTATTTAGGCCGATACGAGTGTAAATATCCAAACAAGACGTGCTGAGGATTTAGAAATATTAACATCCCCCCCCCCAACGCAAAGCATACAAATCTTTGATATAAGTAAATGTTCTTGTTTCATAACAATTTGCAGAGATGCACACAAATGCGTTACAGATGAGAATCTTTTTTTTCACCTGGAGAAAATTGTGAAAACAATGTGAAATCCAAAAGAAAGGGAAAGGCACTTGTGACCACTTTGAGGGGGTGCTTCAGATGCTGCTGCGAGTATACTGCACAAACAATCGTTTTAAAAAAGTCAAAATTAGGTGCCAAATTACTTATCTGAGTGTGATGACATGGTGCCTATTGTATCTAGTGAGTAATTATTGTGACTCTTGATTTGTAAAGTGTTTACGACCTTTTCAAAATGCAGCCAATCACATGTTTCCAATGATTCTGAACCTACAGACTCACCTCAACAAATCAATTTACAATCAACAAGAAAGTTAATTAAAAATTTCAACCTCCCAAAGCTTCATGATCAATGGAGGGCAAAAACACTGCCCAATTTTAAAGTGTACCCCCTTTTCACTAGGCTAGCATAGTTCCAATCGTAAGTGTTTTCTGGACTTCCTGATTACCAAGTTACAGAAGTACAGTTAGATGGAAAAAAAACCCCAGGAAAATTGGATTTAAGTTGGGAGATGATTCCTTAAATTATTAAACCAAAATGTGTTTGTGAAAAACGATGCCCCTGGTATCAACAAAGAAACAAAGGTCTAGTCATAAGGAATCTATATAAATGTACTAAATTTGAAAGCCCTGTGTTAAAGAGTTAAATAGATATTGCCTAGCTTAACTTCTCTTAGAAATAGGTCAAATTCCAAGGTCAAGGTCACATGGTTAAAAACTTTGGTACCAAAAGAAAGGTCTTGTCATAAGGGATGCCCATATGAAATATGAGAGCCCTCAAATCAGCTAACATAAATATAAACAACTGATAACTCACCACAAGAAATTTTGACGTTATGGTTGGAATACAATTATCAAATATCATTGCCACAGCCCTCCCAAACATGAATGGTGCAGCTCTAAGCTTAAAAGCAAGCTTAATGCCGTATGTTTTCTCTCTCTTCTTTTTCTTCTTGTCTGTTGTTTTCTGATTATATTTCCGATGCACATAAGATTCTATATCCTAGAAGTAAAAATATGAATACAATGAAAGTGTTTTAATGCCATAGGTAATATTAGTTATGTAAACGCTTAGAGGGGTAATACGGAAATATATGGGGTCCTTGAAAAAAATCATATTGGGCGAGGCGTAAGCCGAGGACTCCATATATTTCCGTATTACCCCTGTCGATGATTTTACCTATACATTAATTAAAGGCATATTGACATTATTCATTTTTGATGCTTTTCTAATGTACATGACAACCGTCATAATAAATGACAGCTATGTGTGTATTCTTGAGATAATTTATCAAACGCACAACAATGAAAAAGTGGCTGCAACATTTAAACCATCAACGAGATAACTTTTTCAACAAAGTATAAATTAAAAAATGAATTAATTTGTTTTCATTCACCTATGACATCATAATATGTGCCGACTCCAGTGACGAAGTATACGTATTCTCATGACGTCATAGTACACATGTGTGGTCAGTAAACCATGTAGAAGGGGCATATTGAAAATATTACGTTCGTAAGAGACATAACATCTTTGTATGTAGTATTGGTTTCAGCCAATGAAATGCCAAGATTTTTATCAGAGGCAGGATAGCACATTGTAAGCGGGTTCTATTTCTGTAAAGACATTTGTCTAGTATGGGTTATGTGCACAGCATTCCCAAAAACGTTTCTTTCTATTGTGCATTCTCAGTTACATGGTTTGTAGTTAACTTAATATTGGTTTAAAATTCCATATTAAGCAAGAGTGAAGTTCGAGCCCCACATGGAATTTACGTATAAACCACAATAGGTCAACTACAAACCATGTAACGAATAGGTCTTACTGATTGCCTTTTTTTAAAAAATCATTCAAATGTATGAGAAATAAAACCTGCATGATTTTGAGCACTCACGTAGGATACACTGTGACATTAAACAACTATGACATCACATGCAAGTGACATGATGTCACGCACAAGTGATGTGAGAAACTGCGTAGCTTACGTATTTTTGCATTCAATGTATTGTCCGCATTCAGTTTTAACGGTTTGAAGTTTATTTATTCCACCAAAGTTTTCGGTTGTGTTACTGAGCAGTCTGCCACTTCGAAACCAAAGTAAATTTGAGAAAAGAAATTACACGTCAATTAACCGTGTATAAAGACTAATGACTAGCTCTGACAATTATGTATGAATATATGTGGTCTTCATGTGATCACTTTACACAATTCTTAATCGCACAGCTGTAACATCGAACTTACAACTGGAGTTTAATTACACAGCTTGGACATTAAAACAGGACTTAAATCTCACTTCATTGTAAGCAATATTTCGTTATAAACACTTTTGTTGTAATCATCACTTCATCAGAGGGAAAAGAAGACTTAGTTGAGACCAAAATCAATTCATTATACGCAACATTTCATTGTATTTGATTTTGTTCCAAACAGAGGCCACGTACTGTATAATGAACAAATTTTACAGCTGATGCAACAAATGTGTTTCCAATTACAATGAACTTAAATTTTACAAACTATATTTTCAAAACATAATAAATCAGCGCCAAATTCTAAACCGGACAATTACACGTTCTAAACAGGACAATTACACGTTCTAAACCGGACAATTACACATTCTAAACAGGACAATTACACATTCTAAACAGGACATTTACACACTCTAAACAGGACAATTACACATTCTAAACAGACAATTACACATTCTATACAGGACATTTACACATTCTAAACAGGACAATTACACATTCTAAACAGGACATTTACACATTCTAAACAGGACATTTACACACTCTAAACAGGACATTTACACAGTCTAAACAGACAATTACACATTCTAAACAGGACATTTACACATTCTAAACAGGACATTTACACATTCTAAACAGACAATTACACAGTCTAAACAGGACATTTACACATTCTAAACAGGACAATTACACATTCTAAACAGGACATTTACACATTCTAAACAGACAATTACACATTCTAAACAGGACATTTACACATTCTAAACAGACAATTTCACATTCTAAACAGGACATTTATACATTCTAAACTGGAAAAGTGCACATTCTAAACAGGACATTTACACATTCTAAACAGACAATTTCACATTCTAAACAGGACATTTACACATTCTAAACAGGACATTTACACATTTTAAACAGGACATTTACACATTCTAAACAGGACAATTACACGTTCTAAACAGGACAATCACACACTCTAAACAGGACATTTACACACTCTAAACAGGACAATTACACATTCTAAACAGACAATTACACATTCTAAACAGGACATTTACACATTTTAAACAGGACATTTACACATTCTAAACAGGACAATTACACACTCTAAACAGGACAATTACACATTCTAAACAGGACAATTACACATTCTAAACAGACAATTCACATTCTAAACAGGACATTTACACACTCTAAACAGGACAATTACACATTCTAAACAGACAATTACACATTCTAAACAGACAATTTCACATTCTAAACAGGACATTTACACATTCTAAACAGGACATTTACACACTCTAAACAGGACATTTACACACTCTAAACAGGACAATTACACATTCTAAACAGACAATTTCACATTCTAAACAGGACATTTACACATTCTAAACAGAACAATTACACTCTAAACAGACAATTCCACATTCTAAACAGGACATTTACACATTCTAAACAGGACATTTACACCTTCTAAACAGGACAATTCCACATTCTAAACAGGACATTTACACATTTTAAACAGGACATTTACACATTCTAAACAGGACATTTACACATTCTAAACAGGACAATTACACATTCTAAACAGACAATTACACAGTCTAAACAGGCCAATTACACATTCTAAACAGGACAATTACACAGTCTAAACAGACATTTACACATTCTAAACTGGAAAATTACACATTCTAAACAGGATATTTACACATTCTAAACAGGACATTTACACATTCTAAACAGACAATTACACATTCTAAACAGGACATTTACACATTCTAAGGTGTACTTTCTGTTCTTTTGAATAACGTACATGTGATAAAGCACAGATTACCCAGTGATAAGAAAACATATGTCTTTGTTTTAATGACGTAGGGACTTCAGATAAAGCTTATCTTACCTATAATTTTCCTATTGTTGTTGTGTAGTTTGCATTGTTAGATGAATACATACTAAAGCCAGTGTGTATATGTACTCCAACAGTGTTAACAGGGCCAGGTTATTAAAATACAACACTTTCATTTGCTAGCTGGAATAACTAAGAAGAATTGTTTTAACACACTAAAACTGATGTCTCCCCTTCCATTTTCCATAGTTTTTAAAAACATTTTTATGGATCATCTTTATAGTGGAAAATTAAGACTTACGGTACATAACATTCACCTATATGCATATGAGCTTCAAATTCAAACAAGGAATAGTGTTGTAAACATATGAGAGTAAATTAAACATGCCAACATACCAAATATCAAAGGTCTTTGTCAAAAGACAAAAGAAAATTATGGTCCAGACAAAACAAGAGGCCCAAGGGCCTAGAATCGCTCTTCTGATAAATTGTACAACCCCACCATTTCTATTCTTAGCCTCTTAGTATTCTAAATCTTTAGTTAAATCCTAAGAATACAAAAAAAGTAGGTCAATGTGACCTACTTTTTGGTTTACACATTTTGAGAACCCAAGAAATATCAACTGACAAAGTTTGATGATTTTAAGCCAATTAGTATCTGAATATTGAAATATAGCTGTCAAATTCCAATCGTAGGTCATGGTGACCTACTTTTTGGTCAGCGAACTCCGAACATGCAAGACCCATCAACTGACAAAGTTTGATGACTGTAGGTCAAATAGTATCTGAAATATATAAATATAGCCGTCCAATTCCAAAAGTAGGTCAAGGTGACCTACTTTTTCATCAACACCCTTCAAACATGCAAGACCCAACAACTGACAAAGTTTGATGACTGTAGGTCAGATAGTATCTGAATTATATAAATATAGCCGTCCAATTCCAAAAGTAGGTCAAGGTGACCTACTTTTTGGTCAACACCCTTTGAACATGCAAGACGCATCAACTGACAAAGTTTGATGACTATAGGTCAAATAGTATCTGAAATATATAAATATAGGTGTCCAATTCCAAAAGTAGGTCAAGTTGACCTACTTTTTGGTCGAAACCCTTCGAACATGCAAGAGCCATCAACTGACAAAGGTTGATGACTGTAGGTCAAATAGTATTTGAAATATATAAATATAGCCGTCAAATTCCAAAAGTAGGTCAAGGTGACCTACTTTTTGGTCGACACACTCCGTTGACTCAAGATGCATCAACTGTCAAAGTTTGATGATTGTAGGTCAATTAGTGACTGAAATATATAAATATAACTGTCAAATGCCAAAAGTAGGTCACAGTGACCTACTTTTTGGTCGATACACTCCGAAGACTCAAGATACATCAACTGACAAAGTTTGATGATTGTAGGTCAAATAGTGTCTGAAATATAGTAATTTAGCTGTCAAATACCAAAAGTAGGTCACGGTGACCTACTTTTTGGTTGACACAAACCGAAGACTGAAGACGCATCAACTGACAAAGTTTGATGATCCTAGGTTTTACAGTGCCCAAAATATGCATCTAAAATTGAAAATGTGAAATTTGAATATCTGCAAAATTCAAAAAGTAGGTCACTGTGACCTACTTTTTTATAAATATGTTTCAAGGTCTCAAGATGCATCAACTTACAAGATTTGATGATTCTAAACCTCTCGGTATTTGAAATAACAACTTAAAATATATCTATAAATGATAAGCCATAAAATTCAGAAAGTAGGTCACGGTGACCTATTTTTCAGTTGACGCATTTCAAGGTCCCATGATCCACCAACTGACAAGTTTTGATGATCATAGGCTTCAAAGTGTCCAAGATATGCATCAAAATTAATTTTAAAATAAATACCTGCAAAATTCAAAAAGTAGGTCACCGTGACCTACTTTTGAGACAACTTGACACAAGGTCCTAAGATGCATCAACTGTCAAAATTTGATGATCCTAGTCCTTATAATGACTAAAATATCTAAGATTTAAGGAATTTAAAAAAATTTTAAATTTAGGTCAACTTTGAAGTGACCTTGAGACCATGCCCTTTGCCCCAGGGTAATGCCTTGAACAATTTTTAATCTACAACATATCCTCATCCTTATGCGTAAGTTTGGTGATAATCTGCCCTGTGGTTCTTGAGAAGAAGATTTTTTAGCAACCACTACTTTTGTTTGTATTTTCCTGATTATCTCCCCTTGTTAAAGGGTCACATCCCTCTATTTAGTATGTATGAAAGCCCTTGGGCCAATGATACCCTGTAACAAATTTGAAACAAGAGGTACTGTGAGCAATGCTCACTAAGAATACCCCCCGCTTATCCCAATCTCCCAAAGGGTGTTGGTAATAGGTATAAACTACCTCTTTTCTGAGTGTAAAAAACAAATGGCATGACAAACCGAACCATATTGCTACTTCGATGTCCAGTGCGTGTGACCTTTGACCTTTTGACCCCAAAATCAATAGGGAACATCTTCATCCCATGGGTAGTCCATATGTATGATATGGTGACTGTAGGTGGAAAGGATAACGCTTTAGAGCCCGGAAACCATATTGCTACTTCGATGTCCAGTGCGCTTGACCTTTGACCTTTTGACCCCAAAATCAATAGGGAACATCTTCATCCCATGGGTAGTCCATATGTATGATATGGTGACTGTAGGTGGAAAGGATAACGCTTTAGAGCCCGGAAACCATATTGCTACTTCGATGTCCAGTGCGCTTGACCTTTGACCTTTTGACCCCAAAATCGATAGGGAACATCTTCATCCCATGGGTAGTCCATATGTATGATATGGTGACGGTAGGTGGAAAGGATAATGCTTTAGAGTCCGGAAACCATTGCGTCTACAGACGGACGGACGGACGGACAGACAGACGGACAACCCGATTCCAGTATACCCCCCCCCCCACAACTTGTTGCGGGGGGTATAAAAAATTGGCCAAGGGGTTCTTGAGTTATAGCCCTTTTTCTAAAAAGTTTACGCACACCGCACAAATGGCCATAGCATTAGCTCTTTGAGCCTTTGGCTCAGAAGAGCTAAAAAAAGCTCCAAAAATTTTATTATTTGATATTTACATAAAAGGTCAATGTCCAAGGTCAGCAAAAATGACACATGACACACTGTCTTATCATGGTATACCCACTCACCAAATATCAAATGCCTATGTCAAAAAACAAAAAAGTTATGGTTTGGAAAACAAAAATGTTAAAAAAAATTATTATTTGACCTTTATACAAAGGGTCAAGACCAAAGGTCATTAAAAAATGGCACACAACACAGTCTTATCATGGTATATCAACATACCAAATATCAGAGCCTAGGCCAAAAATTCTATCATTTGACCATTACATAAAAGGTCATTGTCAAAGGTCATCAAAAATGGCATATGACACACTGTTGCATCAAGGTATACTCATATACCAAATATCAAAAGCCTAATTGTCAAAAGACCAAAAAAAAATTGCCCAAATAATTCTATTATTTGACCATTACATAAAAGGTCATCAAAAATGGCACGTGACACACTGTCTTATCATAGTATACCCACATACCAAATGTCAAAAAACAAAAAAGTTATGGCTTGGACAAAAGGAGAAGTAGAAAAAGAAGAAGAAAAGGAAGAGAAATTCACACTAAAACAATATGTTGCCCTTTTGGGAAGGGGAGATATAATTCATCAGCAAAATTAATGTAAATATTTCATGATAGAGTTGCTAAGGGCTATTCCAGAAATAAATACATGGGGGGGAGGGGGGGGGAGGGGGGGGGGTGGTGGTTCAGGAGGCACCTTTTGTATATACCAAGCACCCATAAAAAAAATTAAAAAATTACCCCATGGACCCATCAAATTAGTAAACTCATTTTACAATGACCCATCTAATTAAAAAAAAAACTAACCAGACCCACCACAAAAATATTTTTAAAAATGAAAACGGTACAAATCTCGCGAGGTTTTCGGGACAAACATTCTAGACAATGATGCGGTAACGCCTGTGCGACATTGTATCACAGTAGTTCTGAAGAAACGATGTCACATCAACAATCAAAGGCATCTATGGCGGGAATGTTGGAAAGATTGGGAGTCCAAACGATGCTATTATCATGAAATGGGTATGGATATGTTTTTCCACGAATCGTTCGTCTTCTAATGGAGCCCGCGCTCGGAGGCCTCTATATCACCATCACACCGACTGATAAATATAACGCATCGGTACCCTCGTATAAATCAACTAAGGTTTGTCTATTTTTATTAGAAAACGGAATACCTATTGGTTTAAAAATATTCCCAAAATCGATGCACTGTAAACTGTAATAATCTACAGAACAGAGTTCGCCGCCATCACGTCCAAAGGGACCCTACTAAACGCGCCTCTAATTTGAAGAGTGCCGTAATGGAAAGTTATGGCGCTCCAAAGAGCGACAACTCGGATAGTTCTATGTTACTTCCGATTTCCGATTTCGAAAGCAGCATTTCGAAAGCACGTTTTCGATTTTCCCTCCGACGTTTTGTAACCAACACGACGAGCGACAATAAAAATATTCTGAAAACTCAACACCCACGTGGCACAAAATAAAACAATAGAAACTACCCACTACCCATAATAAATATTTTTTTAACAGTCCAACCACGGACCAAATAAAATATGAAAAAATACGACCACCCACACAAAAAAATATCATTTGCTGCCCCCCCCCCCCCCATTTGATCATTTCTGGAACAGCCCTAAAGTTCTGAAAGTAGATTTTGATAACAATCCGATTTTGTTCTTTGTGTGTGGAGCTTAGATATCTTTCTCTTTTAATTTTGAGATACAGTCTCCTATAATGGCCATGGAATTCTTTTAACTGTTTATGAAGTTAAGTTAATAATCTTACCTTTGCTTGCATCCCAAAACCCTTTCTATACAATATCTGAAGTCTGTTCAGGGCTTCCTGACGTTGCATTTCAGAGGAGAAGGTAATTGAATTCAGCTCCTCTTCCACAGTCTTATAACAAAAATGTACTGCTAATAAAGACTATTTCTCTACTATATACTCAAAATGAAATGTACATTGAAATTCATCTGAAAAATTACCAGATGCACTGTCCGTCTCTAGAGGGACTTGACACTTTACGCCAGCATACTTCATGAACTTGACACTTTACGCCAGCATACTTCATGAACTTTACACTTTACACTTCATGAAGTGTGTTAGTGAAAAGCGTTGTAATTCATACGCGTGTGTAATTTCAAAAATTAATTTCCTTTTTTATATTCATAATCTACTTTCATTTTTGTTGGAATTCTATGTTTGCACTGATGCCAACTTTAAAAGATCTCAAAGTGAGTGAATGGCTGTTTACTAAAAGTGACCAAAGTGATGATATAACAGAAAGGCTAGTTATTGAGAGCGGGGTTACAAGTAAATAATCAGAAATGTTCATAACAGAGAATATGTACAGATTGTTTTTAAACCTGAATATCAACATGAAGTCTCTTTGACATTCTCACACCAACTTGCACTCTTTCACACTACTATCATACAGCATAATTGGTGGAATACTTCTTATTCTAGGTTACACATTACTTTTATTGATGATTATGTGAATATAAATAAAGAATAAATACTAAAAAAAAATTTTTTTTAAGTTTCTTTAACAAGTTCAAAAACAGCTCAATCCCAGACTTCCCAATTTTATACAATGTATGTGATTTGCACGATGAATTGGTGTAAAACTTCTTACTATCACCCACCTTGTAAATCAAGTCTGTGAATTTTACAGTGAGGTTGACTTTGACCTTCCTGCCATCGGGTCCAGACCAGATCAAGTGGCAGATATCGTTCAGTGGAGAATCGTGTGCAGCAGTACATGAGCCAGAGTCATCAAGAAGTACAGTCTGCTGTGCCGTCATTAACAACTGAACTCGAACTCCATCCTCATCATGATAGACCTCCAGAGGAGTGGGTAAAACTAGTCTCCAGGGATCTTAAATCATTCCAAAAATCTCAACATTCACAGAGACAATAATGTAAACTCTTCTACAAAATCCTTTTTTCCATAATATGTCATTTTGCCAAAAATCTAAATCTTTGCTTAGTTTCTGATCATTAAGTGGACATATAATGTGCCTGTCATGAGACTGACCATCTCAAGGCTGACCAATCTCTTACCATTCATTATTCCTCTCCATGGCTCTGTTGCATTGTTACTGTAAGTGATCATTCTATAACAAACAAAAAAAGATATCAAGCAATACAATTGTCTCATCATTATTGAGTGCAATCGCTCGATAACATATACAGTGAAACCTGCCTAATCCGGCACCTGTGTGATCCGTTATACTGGACATTCCACCCCTTATTTTCATTCTTAATCATACATTTTCATTGGGTTTTTTTTTTACACTGTTTATTCCGATATTGTGAATTCCATCAGAATATTTAATATTAAATAATAAAATTTATATAATGCCTTATATAAAACACATTACTCTAAGGCGTTTTACAGGGGTAAGAAGAGGAATGCAACATTAAAAACAATTCAATGAAATTAAATGACAGTATGACATAAGCTCTTATTCTGTAATATTATCAACAACAAAAAAAGAAGTATTTTAAAGATCAATAGTTAAAGGTTTTTATTCCTTTGGGGTTTTTTTTTTGTGTTTGATAATTAAAACAGTCACGTTTTATACATGTTAGTATCTACACAGCTAATTTATAAAAATGAGTTTTAAGATGTTTTTTGTCTCCCACTGCATGTTGGATTAAAAAGGTTTCACTGTATATGAATACACACAACTGACCCAGATCAGCAATTTCAGCTCTGTTATTATTTTCAACAAGACTTTTTTACTTACAGTTTATTTTACAACAATTTCTACACCTACCCTGTATAAGGATCTAGATAGATCCCACCAGTAGGTGGCAGCAGTAACTGCATATCTCCTGTTAAAAATCCCTGTGGAGTCATCCTTAAATTCAGCTGTTCTGATACTACATCAGCTTCTTGAGTTACTCTACAGAAAATATTGACCTTGTTAAAATCTAAGTTTTATTAGAAATGAATTTTCTGTAGGATTCTAAAACTTTGCTTGCATATATATATATATATATATATATATATATATATATATATATATTCAATAATGAAGACCAGACAATATGGTCTGCATATTACAACACCGTCAGCAAACATTCTGCTGTAATGAACACATGGTCAAAAAGTCATAATGGTATTCTAATTGTAGATATATAATTATTGGTTACTTTGAAATCCTAATCTTTCCCAAGATTCTCAGTTCTTATCCATGAATGTGTAATTTTGGCATATTGTTAAATCATTGCAGTAGTTACCATAGAAAAAAATCCATTTATAAATGAACACATAAATTCTACACCCTAATGAAAAAGAAAAATATTCATCAAAGCAACCACAAACATTTGCCCCATAAAAAATAAAAAATTATTCAGTATAATACGGTCGAGTTTGAATTTTTCTTAATGTTCATTACAACCATATTTAAATGTGTGGTGTCTTTAATAATGATAAACTGAGAAACATTTTACCTAGGTTTTGTCTGAACACACAGTGATCTAAGCTGAGTTCTCCAGGTGACAGGTATACAGGTTATCTGCCCTTGCTGTTTGACTATTTGCACCAGAGGGAGCCACAGATTGTCTGAACGTCTTTGAACAAATCCCTCCCCGGGCAGGTGAGAACCAAACACACGACTAAAAACATCAATGACTTTTTTATTAATAAAGTGCACCGCTAGGGTACATGATACGCCTGTCTGGAACTACACGGATATGATACATCTGTCTGGAACTACACGGACATGGTATGTCTGTCTGGAACTACACGGACATGATACGTCTGTCTGGAACTACACGGACATGATACATCTGTCTGGAACTACACAGACATGATACATCTGTCTGGAACTACACAGACATGATACGTCTGTCTGGAACTACATGGACATGATATGTCCGTCTGGAACTACACGGACATGATACGTCTGTTTGGAACTACACGGATATGATACACCTGACTGGAATTACACGGATATGATATGACTGTCTGGAACTACACAGACATGATACACCTGTCTGGAACTTCACAGACATGATACGTCTGTCTGGAACTTCACAGACATGATACGTCTGTCTCGAACTACACGGACATGATACATCTGTCTGGAACTACATGGACATGATACGTCTGTCTGGAACTACACAGACATTGTCTGTCTGGAACTTCACAGACATGATACGTCTGTCTGGAACTACACGGACATGATACATCTGTCTGGAACTACATGGACATGATACACCTGTCTGGAACTACACAGACATGATACACCTGTCTGGAACTACACAGACATGATACGTCTGTCTGGAACTACACGGACATGATACACCTGACTGGAATTACACGGATATGATATGACTGTCTGGAACTACACAGACATGATGCATATCTATGTTTACATACTCTAAGATCCATCAGCTGACCTGGTTTAATGGAACTAGGCCTTACAGTGTGTAAGATATGATCCGGCCACATTTTGACAATGTTAGCCATAAAATTCCAAAATGAGGCCAGTGTCTTACTTTTGGGTCATGACACACCTTCCCTTAAAGATGCAATTTAAAAACTGACCAAGTTTGTTGGTCCTAGTCCTTACAGTCAATAAAATATGATCAAAACACAGCTTGAATATGCAACCATAACATTTCAAAATGAGATCATAGAGACCCACTTTTGGGTCATGATGCACCTTCTTTTTAAGATGCATCAACTGACCAAGTTTGATGGTCTAGCTGACACCTTGCAGTGCTCAAGATATAATCTAAGACACGTTTTGAATATGTTGCCATAAAATTCAAGTTGTGACACCTTTCCCTCCAAGATGCATCAACCAATTAAGTTTGATGTTCTAGGCCTTGCAGTGTGCAAGATATGATTTGAGTATGTATAGCCATACAATACCAGAAGGAGGCCACAGTGACCTACTTTTGGGTCGGAACATGCCTTTGCCCCAAGATGCATCAGTTGACCACGTTAGATAGTCCTAGGCCTCACTGTGTGGAAGATATGAACCATACATGACAAAGCCAACAGATGGACAGATGAATCGTAATTACAGCCCATGTCAAATACAGCTTGTCAAATAGCAGGCATATAAAAATACCTCTCCTTTAAGTGTAATTTCATGTTAGCGAACCTGCAGTGAATTGATAAATTGTACAAAACAGAAATGTCTGATCTTAGAGTTCCCATCACTAATTAACAAATAGATAAGACTGGACAAATGGTCTTTGACTTACTCTCTGAAGTTGCAGTAACAGTCATGTGAACTTTGAGCATCCCCTTTGAGGGCGTGAACTAAAGACATGTGGTACAGAATCTCGGGGTGTTGTGTACACAAAGGAAGGAGCCTATTCAGTGATTCCTCCAGATAGTCACCTGTAATGGCAAATGAGTTCTAAATCACAACATACATTACAATCTAAACATTGGATAAAAGACTCCTTGGCAACAATGATCATCTGAGTTACAATTTTCTTAGAAGAGAAAATTTCATCTTACTTGGTACCCTAAACAGAAATCCCATCTTGTCCTGTACTGAAAGGGAGGAGGGGGGGGGGGGTGATTTGAACAAACTTGACTTTCACTACATGAGGATATTTGCACATAAATTTTTATCATATCAAAAAGTTTTTTGACATACCTCAACCACAAACATTCCTGATTCACAAACTGGAAAACTCATGATAATTGTGGCCATATTGCAAGATTAATCTCTCTCTCTCTCTCTCTCTCTCTGAAGACCACATTTATCATGAATTTGGGGGCTTTAGAATATACTGACAAACAGCATTTCTGTTGTTAAGATGATTTTTTCTATATTCTGGACCCCTATTGTGGCCCCACCTATATGAGGCTGATTTGGACAAATTTTTAACTACTTTCTCTAAAGGGGCGGGTACCTTCATTTGAATAATCATGACTCCTTAACTGAAAGTTATTTGTGGCAAGCTAACTGAAAAAAAAAATCAGACTGTGGAAAACAAATACAGTAAAATATCTCTATCTCGAAGTCCAAGGGACCTCGAAAAAACTTCGAGATATCCGGGGGTTCGAGATATCCGAAATCGAGCTTGAATAGTTTTTTTGGAAGGAGGATATTTGATGTATAGTATGTGATTTGCATTATAAACAACAACCCCGTTGCCGTTTCTTATAGTTTAATACAAGTTGATAAATTTATATTGTGGAATTTCAAATACAAACATTTCGGTTTTTTTAATATAACATCCAATTGAATTCACAATGTGTTTTAAAATTAAAACAAGATGTACTGTGAGCAATGCTTGTAGAATAGTAAAAATATGGTATGCATTTGTAGAAGAAAATGGAAGATATAGTCCGAACACAAATCCATGGCATAAACCTATAATTTTGACCTTGAGATCAAAGGTCAAGGTCATAAAGAAGTCATTAATGTACATGACACATCGTCTCATGGTGATACACTCATGTGTCAAATATGGTATGCCTATGTCAAAGAACAAAGAAGATATGGCCTGGACACGAATCCATTGTAAAAAAAACCCTTTAATTTTGACCTTGAGGTCAAGGATCAAGGTCATATAGAGGTCATGAAGGTACTTGACACATCGTCTCATGGTGATACACTCATGTGTCAAATATGGTATGCCTATGTCAAAGAACAAAGAAGTTATGGCCCGGACACGAATCCATTGTAAAAACTTTTACTTTTGACCTTGAGGTCAAGGTCATATGGAGGTCATGAAGGTACATGACACATCGTCTCATGGTGATACACTCATGTGTCAAATATGGTATGCCTATGTCAAAGAACAAAGAAGTTATGGCCCGGACACGAATCCATTATAAAACCTTTAATTTTGACCTTGAGGTCAAGGTCATATGGAGGTCATGAAGGTACATGACACATCGTCTCATGGTGATACACTCATGTGTCAAATATGGTATGCCTATGTCAAAGAACAAAGAAGTTATGGCCCGGACACGAATCCATTATAAAACCTTTAATTTTGACCTTGAGGTCAAGGTCATATGGAGGTCATGAAGGTACATGACACATCGTCTCATGGTGATACATTCATGTGTCAAATATGGTATGCCTATGTCAAAGAACAAAGAAGTTATGGCCCGGACACGAATCCATTGTAAAAAACCTTTAATTTTGACCTTGAGGTCAAGGGTCAAGGTCATATGGAGGTCATGAAGGTACATGACACATCGTCTCATGGTGATACACTCATGTGTCAAATATGGTATGCCTATGTCAAAGAACAAAGAAGTTATGGCCCGGACACGAATCCATTGTAAAAAACCTTTAATTTTGACCTTGAGGTCAAGGGTCAAGGTCATATAGAGGTCATGAAGGTACTTGACACATCGTCTCATGGTGATCTACCTGTGTGCCAAATATGGTATGCCTAAGTCAAAGAACAAAGAAGTTATGGCCCGGACACGAATCTGCACAGACAGACAGACGGACGGACGGACGGACGGACAGACAGACAGAGTGATTCCTATATACCCCCCAGAACTTCGTTCGGGGGGTATAATAATCGTGCCTGTATGCTTACTTTAAGTTTACTGATGTCCAGACTCGACTGGGATGTAGTTATTGCGTTGTAATGAAACGTAAGAAACAAAAAAGACGTATTTAAAAAAAAACAACTTTTAAATTTTATTAAATAAATATTCTTGTTTTCTCTGTACTAGTTTTAATGATGAAGCGTGTATTATTAAATGCATTATTGTTATTATGAGCATTACCTTCAAGCATACTTCGACTATTTTGCGCGTTTATCTAACCCACATGTTAATGATAGAGTGTGTGTCATTCAAAACACCATCCCTGGATTTGGGTGTGTTAGTTCATAATTAGCGGTGAACTTTAGCCGTAATGTTGGAAAGTGTCACTAATCACCCAAGCTGTTGAACTGTTTATTGCGACCTGGCTCTACTCGGAAAAGGTGAGCATGGAATAGCGGTCATAAATTATAATTGATGTACCCGCGGGTGTGAATGTGTGACTTAACGATGCCAGGTATGGTAAGCAGAGCGGAAAATTGACTGCACTTCGAGATAAACCAGGTGAATTTAGGGTATGGGACCTTGAAAATACTTCGATATAAGCGGAGAATTCGAGATTACCTTGTTCAAAATATCAGACGTTTTTTTAATCATTTATATAGGGAAAACGGCCAGGACCGGCGGTCGACTTCGACTCAAGCGGGGTATTCGAGATAAACCATATTCGAGATACAGATATTTTACTGTATACAATACTGTAAATTCCTAAACATACGCGAGGAATTTATTATCACGTAATTTCGCAAGAAACATCCCTCACAAAAAAATATTTCTCCCTTTTATTTTTATATTGCTAAAATACATGCAAAAACACTTGATCAACAGAGTACTCGTGAAATTCTTTTCTTGCAATTTGACATCCAATAAGGAATCTATTGTACACAACAGAGAGACAGAAGGACGGGGGGGGGGGGGGGGGGGGAGAGAGAGAGATCAGTTCAGCTTTCATAAAGAAAGTCCATTACGCCTTCTGCTTGGGTGAGCTAAGAGACATCGTCGGAAACCCACGGTCGGTTGCTCTATGTTTACCTCCCGTGGGACACAATGCCGATCCGATATTTTTGCATAACTCATTAAAATGTGTGACCTATCAAGGACCAATGGGAATCGCCGTAAGTATTCCCA